>NC_090737.1:58762769-58765269 GCF_036898095.1 Palaemon carinicauda
AACTGATAACTAAAGCACCCGCCCGAGCAGGAAAACTGCACAGGAGGCTACTGAGGCCAGAAGAGCCCTCATTCATCAACAGAAAGACTTAATATAAAACCAAGGTATCTTGAAATGACGGATCATTAGAATTTTTAATATGAGGTTCATCTCAATCTAATATATCTCCACAAAACATTATCAAAACATTCAGAAAAAAATGGAGTCACTAACTAAAATGTCTTCCTTAGACAGGCAGGTAGAACAGTTGACAGCAGAAACTCTTTCATGAACCAACAAATAAATACTAGATGTGTTCGTAGAAACAGCTAACAGTTGAATATGCATCATGAACTAACATATCTTAACGAGATATGTCCGTAAAACAATAAAGAGTGGGTTCAGCATTACAAACCAAAACACCTCCATGAGGCAGGTCGGTAGAACAAACAATAGAGTAAATATTATCTTAAACCAATACATCGTTATCAGATGTGAAGGTAGAAGTCTGAGTCTTCTGATGAGTCTCAGCATTTGAAGAAAACAGAGAAAACACATCGGGACTGAGGATCTCTAACTCCAGGTTAAAAGTCAGCTCTTTAACCAACTTTAGTTGAACATCAACTTTCTCATATACAAAGTAATATCCTTGCAAGAATTGAATGCCATTTATAGCCAACATCAAGAGGCCCTAATAATCAGTAACAATAAAAATCCACACAACTTAAGGGAATGCTAATATGGTCATCACCAACCCAGGAGCTGGAGCATACTCCCCAGTAAAATACTCAGTCTCAGGAATCACTTTCCCCAAAGCAAAGACTAGGCCCGACCAGTATCACGCATGATACAAACAGAGTGTGGCGAATCACCATAAACTCAAATAAAAATATTAGTAGTATAGAGGTGGAAAACCATATCAACTGGTCTAAAATAAAAACCTGGAATTATCAGGCTTCCAAAAAAAAAACTTGGTCATCCACAGTGTTAACCTCTACTGGTAGTAAAATATAGTGAGATTCTGGTGAAGATGTACGTCTTTATGATGCTAGACTCAGATGATGACAGGAAATGATGAACTTCCCAAAAGTCAGCAGCAGAATATCCAGATCACATTTTCATATGTAAAAGGTGATAATCAGGAACACTGCTTTTGATGATATTCGATCTTCTGAGAATTTCTTGTCTTCCTCTAGAACTTGGTAGCGTTGTAAAAGAAATTAATATGCTGGGTCCCAATAGATTTTATAAAACTGTTTCCATGAACACAGATAGTAAGTCAGAGACAGCCTATGATAGTCTCTCCTCTCTAACTCGTTGCTCATCCTTTTATATCAGAGACAGTTTTGTCGAATGTTCAGGCCGTAACTACAGTATATCTTGCAGTATTCTGGACTACGGAGATGGAGTTATTTTCAGAATTCACATCTAACTTTGGTTCCAGAATACAAAGGTACTTTCCATTTACAATTCATTAAAATGTTTTAATCTTAACAATACCATCCTTTATATGAAAATGAACCTTTCAGAGAGATACTATAACATATAATTCATAAATCTTATATACATATAACATGAAGCACTGTGTCATCGTGTTACAACCGTAAAAGGGAGCGGGGTTGACTAGTCAGCAGTGTATTGTTCCGTAAGAATATGTACATAAATAACTTAATGTCGATCTGCGCAAGTCCATCTTATTGTAATAGGTCATCATACTATAATAAGCTTAATAATTTTTTTTTTCTTTTTTTTTTTTTCTTTTTTTTTTGAGACACATGGGAAGTGCCTGTTCATGATATTCTTCACGTTGGTGTGTTTGTGGTTTTTGACATAGACTTTATTTAGGATTAAGAATCTCGTTCGCTCGGCCATACTACTAGGTTTAAGTTATTTTTCTCTAAACAACGCATGAGCAGTCCAGTGTTTTTGACGCGGGTAATTTCGGCATGGCTATGTCACTGTACCAGAATAAACAACGCAGATAAGGGCATCGTTAAAACACCAGTTGATAATCACTATGGAATACTCAGGATCCGGTCCTCATGCTTTTATTGAGGAGGGCCTTGTTTTGAGAAATTATGATGTTGAAGATAACATGACACAGAAACTCTGGCCATGACTTGTTTCTACTGCATCTTGTAACTTGGTCGCTGCTGATGCAGCCCCATACAGGGACCAGTCAAGTGACACGCATCCAGGGTTTTGCCACTCCAGGCTACATGAAGTCAGGTGGGCCACCGCAGCTCGCTGTCAGGTGGATCAGGCACGATAAGGAAACGGTTGCAGATTAAAAGGCCAACTCAAAATATCAATCATGCTTCCACTTTATTGTTATTTTCTCTCTTAGGATTTTTTTTATGGTCCTTAATCTATAATCAGCTAAGAATTTCATCTGATAAATACTAATAGTCCAGTACAATACATAATTCAATACTACTTAGTCTGGCAGTAAACGTTGAGTTTGGTCTCCAATTACTACTGTAGAATAAAGAAATAACCATGCCAAGTATTTGTTATAATA
>NC_090737.1:58792769-58820269 GCF_036898095.1 Palaemon carinicauda
GTAGCAGGGGCATTAGAGAGCCCAAAAGGCATAACCACATATTCAAATAGGCCAAAGGGTGTTACAAAAGCAGAGATTGATTGGGCCTTTGGGGTCAGTTTTACCTGATAGTACCCTTTTAGTAAATCAATCCGAGTCAAAATCTTTGAATTACTTATATTGTCTAAAATATCATTGATCCGTGGCAAAGGAAAAGAATTCTTAATGGTGACCTTATTCAGTCTGCGGTAGTCTGTACATAGTCGTAACTTACCGTTTGCTTTTGATACAAGTATACAAGGTGAAGCCCAAGGAGAGGTACTTGGGACTGCTAACTTGTGATCTATCAAGTACTGTACCTCTGACCTTAAGGATTCAAGCTTCTTTCCTATCGCTCTGTAAAATGGTTGTCTGATGGGCTGTGTTCCGGCTCCAGCAAGATGTCATGTTGAATCAGGTTACAGGTTCCTGGATCATCAGTGCACAAGTCCTGAAAACTGGTGAGTAAGGAGTTTATTTCTTTGCTTCCATTTGTAGGCAAGTGTGATAAGAAGGAGTCAAGCTTACCCCTTATCTCAGAGTTAGTTAAATCACTAAAAGATATCAGTTCTGGTTCTTCATCAGGGTCTTTATTAGTAGTAGCAACAGGATAGTCTTCTTTAGACCTAAGAGTTGAGGTAGTCACCAATGTTACTCGAGGTGGTCCACTATTTACTCTACTTTGGTACCGCTTCAACAAGTTCACATGAACTAATGGTGTGCCCTTCCTCCTATCTGGGGTACTAATTACATAGTTTACCTTAGAAAGACGATCTAGGACTGTATATGGGCCGGCAAACTTCTCTCTCAATGGAGCTCCTGGAATTGGATGGTATAATAGTACCTGGTCACCTTTCTGGAACTCCCTTAACCTGGCTTTCTTGTTCCCCTGTTGCTGCATTACTTGTTGTGAGGAAAGGAGGTTAGAACATACCAAATCATTTATCTGATGAAACTTACATTTAAGGTCTAATATATTGCAACGTGTTAGTAGTGTCCTCTGGTTTCTGATGCAAAATATTTTCTTTCACCATACCCAATACAGTTCGTGGTCTACGACCAAACAATGCCTCAAAAGGAGATATCCCTGTGGAGTCATGTGGAGTGCATCGAAAAATATACATTAGGAGATAGAGGTCCTCATCCCAATGATTTCCCGTTTCACTGCTGTACTTACGCAAAAGGTTCTTCAAGGTTTGATGGAACCTTTCCAGGGCACCATTTGTCTGTGGATGATATATAGAGGAGTTAACATTATGAATATTCAGTGTATGCATAGCTTGTTTGAAGACATGGCTTGTAAAATTAGTTCCCTGGTCACATTGTAACTCATAAGGAAATCCTAAAACAGTGAAAACCTTCCTAAGGTTAAGTAATATAGTCTTTGCATTTATGTTTTTGATTGCAAATGCCAAAGGGTACCTTGAAGTGGGACACATAGCGGTCAGTATGTATTCATTCCCTCTCTTGGTCTTTGGTAAGGGACCAACGCAATCTATGATGAGTTTGTAAAAAGGAGTTTTGGGTACTAGTACGTTCTGGAGTGGTGCTGGCGGGATCCTCTGGTTAGGTTGACCTGTAACCTGACAATGGTGACATGAAGCAACATAACTCTTAATATCTTTACCAAGGCCTGGCCAATAATAGTCTTCACTTACTCTTTTGTAAGTGTTGTTAACCCCTAAGTGGGATTCTGCAGAATGAGCGAGGTCTAACAAGGAAAGTCTTAGAGGTTGAGGAATGACTATTTGGTGGCAATCCCTCCAAGTATGGTTAGAATTAATCTGTGGCGACCTGAAATGCCTGCAGAGAATACCTTTATTCACATAAAAATATGGCAATTTTGGATTTTCATCTGGAATTCTCACCTTTTTCCAAAGTTCACTAAGGCTGGGGTCCTCTTTCTGTAGCTCAGTAAACTCTTTCTTACCTACGTTCACCAAGTCCAAGGCCTCCATAGTTCTTCCAGTAGTTTTACTTTCACTTTTCAAAGGTCCTGCCCTGGAAGTATTCCTAGTCACAACCTGAGTTATAGCTGGTGGAGATTCTATGGACTTACTTTCTTCTTGGATTACGAATTCAGGATCTGAAATAATAAAATTAGCTTTCACCTGTGACCCTGCTAGATCATTACCCAAGATCAGCTTCACTGGAGAACACGGCAAGGCTTGCTTTAACACAGCTACTTTAGCCTTTCCTGTAAAGTAAGGACTAACAATTTCCACTTCAGCAAGAGGCAGAGTCTTGGAAGAGGTTAAATCTGAAATGGTTACAAACTCCTTAGTATAAGTTAAATTCTTCGAACCTAAGTCTGCCAATATAGACTGAGAGGAACCGGAGTCTCTGAGGCACTTCAGTGAAGTACCATTTACAGTAACATCACAAATAAATCCTTCAAACGGCTGCAACCCTTCCATCGGAGTAGTCACATGGCATGTGCTCCTTGAATGGACATTTTTACCTTTTGCTTTTGAAGTTTTGCACTGGGGAAGTGGACAATTTTCAATAGTGTGGCCCTCTTTCTTGCAGTAAGTACAGGATACCTGGGGAGATTTGGAAAAGGAAGGAGATGATTTGTTAGTTTGACCCTTTTGTGATTTATGGATTAAGTGGTAATCATCGGCGAGACTAGCTGCCTTCTTTACCAGTGTTTCACCTTTAAAATGAATGAAGGTTGAGATATGAGTAGGCACTTTCCTCAAAAATTCTTCTAGAAGAATCAAATTCTTAAATGATTCGAAGTTATCAACACCTGCTCTTTCTAACCACTTATTCAACTGCCTATTTTTGAGACTACAAAATTCTACAAAAGTCTGGTTGAAAGTTTTAACAGAATTTCTAAAATTTTGTCTGTACCCTTCTATGGTAATGGAGTACGCATCCAAGATAGTTTTCTTTAACACTGTATAGCCATTTTCACTTACCAGTTGTGAAGCAACAAATGCAGCTTTACCCTTCACTTTGTTCCTGATGAGCAGAGACCAGAATTCTACAGGCCAGTTTAAGGTTTCTGCGATTTGTTCAAAGTTCTGGAAGAAAACCTCAGAATCTTTCTCGTCGAAATCAGGTACAAGCTTACTTGCTTTAAAAACTTCAAACGTAGCAGGGAGTGTGGCTTCCTTTCTCTTACCTGAAAAAAGCTCCTGGAGTTTTATCTGGTGTCTTATCTCTGCTTTTCGCTCCCTCTCTCTCGCTTCTGCTCTCTTCTCTTCTAGATAGAGCTCCTGTTTGGTGGTTTCCTTCCTTTCCTTCTCTCTTGCTTCAGCTCTCTTCTCTTCTAGGTAGAGCTCCCGTTCGGTCGTTTCCTTCTTTACCTTCTCTAACTGCAATTGAAGCCTTATTTTCTCTACTTCTGTATCTACTGGAACAGGCGGAAGTACTCCTGCTGCAATTCTGAGTGCTTGTACTTCTTCATCATCTGCAATAATCTCTTCGTTGATTAAATAATCTAAAATATTACTCAGTAATCTAGCCTTCACATAAGCAGGATCAACCACAATGTTACATTTCGCTGCTAGGTCACGCAGATCCTGTTTAGTAGCATACCTGAGCGTAGATAATTCCTCTTTGGGGTTTCCAGCAAAGCTCTCTAGATTAAAAGGCATTTTGAATAAGGTTTAATTACTCACTACACAACACTTATGTAAATACAACAAATCCTACTTACCTAACAATGAATGGCTGACTAAACGCGAACACATTAACTCTTGTTAATCATTCTAAACAGTATTCATATTTATAAAATAAAGTTAACAGTAGTCACACGTACATTGCTCCTAACGTAAACAAATGTAACAAGTTATATTTACTACCGAGAACCTATAATGATAAATTTAGGTAACTGCAGCCCAACGCTATTACTGTACTTATAATAGAATGCTAACAGACAGCGAGAGGAGTATTTAAATACCAATAACAACAACTGCTAGTTACAGAATGGTAATTACCTAAAGATTTACGCAGCAACCTGACTAAACCAAGTGTCTAATCTTGTGGAGTTAAACTAGCGCAATTCAGTAATTACAGAAAGTCTGGAATCACGGAGTGTTCGAGGTACACTAAAAGTGCGAGAATGAACTAATACTTTCGCAATGAGAAGACTTTAAAAGGAGTACAGTGGATTTTGCTAATCCGAAAGGTCGGGAGCTAAACAATGATGTGCAAGGTAACGTAAGATTAACGTAACTTATCACTTTAATATGATAGCGAGGGTGACCTTTATTATGGAAGATATTAATGAGGCGGGCATAAGAGGCATACACAGATCCCTGTCAATTAACACTTGTTATCGACTTATCCTTCAAAAATACTTTACCTTGGTTTAAGGAGAGATGAGGTGTATTCTTGCCTGGAACTACTGTCAAACACAGTTTAATGAAAGCGAAAAACAGCGTAGTGTGGCACTAACTGTACAAATCAATGAAGCACAATATCTGGACATATCGTTCACCAACAGTTCTTAAAAATTCACCAAAAACATTTCAACAGTTTATAGTCGCACAACAGATTTGGAATCCCGGACAGGCCCCCAAATTATGACATGCCTAAGCTGAATGTCCTCGTATTCAGTGGTAAATACTTTAGCTTAAAGATGGCCTTAGCTAACACTCAGTAGGAAGCATAATAAAAATAATATTCCACCAAAATAAAATCCAAACTGTGCGAAACCATGGTCGGGTGAACGAAACTCAGCAATCTCTTATTATAATTATTAATTACTAATTATACAAATTAACATGAATTACTTAACACTTATACATGAACGAAATAGTTTCAACAAAACACTTCACTATAATAATTAAACATATGGCAAATAGTTCAATAATTCAACACAATTCAACATATCTAAATAACAAAATACACTTAGTAATAGGAGAAAGAGCCACGAACACTGTCTTCAGAACAGGAAGAATACACCTAACTTAACAAGAAATTTGAAGTACCAAAGTAAACAAAATGAAGAACATAAAGGAGGAATAATGGGAAAAGAGACTTTGCTCTGGACAAGGAAGGATGAAAAGTGAAGAAAGCAATCAACAGAGGGCGTGCATATAGAAAGTAAGAAAATACTAAAAACAGTTTATAATATTCAATATGTACAATAGTGGAGTGAAAACTTGACAATATGTATATACATATATATATATATATATATATATATATATATATATATATATATATATATATATATATATACTGTATATATACAGTATATATATATATATATATATATATATATACATACATATATATATATATATATATATATATATATATATATATATATGTATATATATATATATATATATATATATATATGTATGTATATATATATATATATATATATATATATATATATATATATATATATATATATATATATATATATATATATATATATATATATATATATATACTGTATATATACAGTATATATATATATATATATATATATATATATATATATATATATATATATATATATATATATATATATATATATATATATATATATATATATATATATATATATATATATATATATATATATATATATATATATATATATATATATATATATATATATATATATATATATATATATATATATATATATATATATATATATATATATATATATATATATTTATATATATATATATATATATATATATATATATATATATATATATATATATATATATATATATATATATATATATATATATATATATATATATATATATATATATATATATATATATATATATATATATATATATATATATATATATATATATACATACACAAGATTAACCATTGTTTAATGATGACTGTAGATAGGCTCAATTGGTAAAATAATAACTGAAGGCTCATCATATATGGAAAGGTTATGTATCAAATTTGACTTAGAAAAAGCTAAATTCACTTAAGAGCTGTCACTCCGGAAGTTCATTCTTCAATAGAAAACGATTACAATTTGATTGTCCAAAAAACATTCTCTGTGGAACAAATCAGGAAATTAAATGGTGGTTATCCTTAAATATGTACTGTTTGGTAGAGACTTAACCCTTTTGTCTGATATGCGACAGAATTCTGAGTTATCGTTCACGTGAATTTAAAACATTCCTGATGGACATGAATGTCATTTTTCTGTTCCTTATTACAGCCCAATTTCTATAACTCACATATCATACAAGTTTTTTTTTAATATCTTACTGATAAACCTCCAAATAGGCATGCTGAAAGTAATCAGCTTTTCCATAGTTTCCAGTTTGGCTTTCACAAAGGCCTTGGAATTAGTGATGCTTTTCTTATAAATCCCAATGCTGTGATTTTGGTCAGGAAGTTTGTATGATTGACCTATATATTAGTACTACACTTGACTGTATTAATCAAGAGGGCCTTTTTTTTTTAAGTACACACAGGTAGGAGTGGGGGTCTTTCTTTAATGAATATAGGAAAGTAATATCTAATGTTGCTTAAGATAGTATTCTTGGTCCATTGTTTTTCATAACTTTTACAAACGATAAGGAATTTGAGAAGATCATTGCATGTGCAGAGGATTCTGCAATAATTCCTTTTTCTGAGTTTAAAACTTGATACTTTAAATTTTTAATAGATATTTACCTGAAATTAATGCATGGTACCAATCTTGGACCATGAAGTTAAACCTCAACAAAACTCAAAGTGTAATCATAAGTAGGTCAAGGGAAGTGACTTCTCAATATCTGCATTGATAATATCTCTTCAGCAATATACAACTGAAAACTTTTAGTGGTGATTCTAAATTACGAATTTACTTTTCAGATAAAAAAGATGTTTCTACTTTCATTTGTACACACACACACACACACACACACACACACACACACACACACACACACACAATCTTGATAAAGTCATTTCAAATTTTCAGACATCAATGTATCCTTAAGAATTATTGTAATTCTTCAATTGTACCTTGTTTTGAGTATTTCTCTCCGTTCCGATCATGCAGTCTATCTAATATTCCACTCCTGGTCTTGATAGAAATCTCTGGAACTGTTGTTGTTTTAGTTTTTTCCACATGTTGCATAAGTTTTTTCATATATTTGACCATATTTTGCATTCACATATTGCTAGACTTTACTATCTTTTTTCTAGGACTAGGTAGATAGCTTGCCTGCACCATCATGAGGGTCAACACCACACATTATTCTAAAAGTTTTCTTCCTACTGTGATTAGATTGTGACCTGATCTTCCTAATCAGGCAGTTGAATCATTGGAGATTTAGAAATTTAACTTAAAAACTAAGATTTTTCTGTTAAATAGGTTAACAAAAGTCTTTCTTCAAAGTCATTTTTTTTTTCAATATTGTTCCTGATCTAAAGATGTTTCATATTTCTTATTCATTACTTTCATATATAATTTATGTATTTTCTTATTCTCTTTTCTCACTGGGTTTTAATCCCTGTTGGAATCCTAAAGCCTGTACCCTCATTCTATTCCAGCTATGGTTGCAGCTTAGCTAGTAATATTAGTAACAATAAGGATGATATTAGTAACTCTAAAGGATGGCGAACAATAGGTTTTTGACGACATAAGACAACTGCGTTTAATCCTCAACCTAAATCAGCAGACTTAGTTAGGAGGAATTATTAAAAACATTATGATGATAATTTTATTACCTATGCATTCATATGTAGAAAAAAATATATAACCGTTCATTTGAAAGTAGAACTACGCATGGTCCTTTTATTTCTTCCTGTCCACCATTGCCGTCTCTATTTCTCGATATGTCTCTCTCTCTTTCTAACTTAAAAATTACTTGGCTATTTTGATAGCTTTGTTACCAGGCTACATTTGGACAATGTTCCGTTAGCTCTCGTCCTTAAATAGTTTCTGAGCCACGTTATATTGCAATATAAAAATGACAGATTTCTAAAATGGGTTAAAAATGGTTTAAAAATGTTTTTTTAAGAGCCCTGGTAAGGTAATATGGTTGCATATATGTAACCGTTATCCTACATAATGTATGTTTTTTCTCGTATTGCACATATTACATGGGTATTTCAAGCATTCTTGACCTGATGACAGGTTGTAATCACTCTGCTATCGGGGATGAGAAAAGGTGCCTTATTTTCTCTCTCCTACCTCCAACTAACCCTTGTTGACCTCCATTGACTTTTCGGTTGCAATTACGATTCAGCTATCATGGTGGAGATGGTTTTATTTCAAGTCTATGAACATATTCCTGAATTCGACAGGAATATGTAGGGGAACTTGTCATAAACTTTTTTAGTCTCTTGATAGCTCAGTCAGTAGGGTCCCTGCCAGCATGGTTTCCAGCCGTACAGGTGGTGGTTCGAATCCCCACCCGGCCAGAAGCTGTTACCATATATATATATATATATATATATATATATATATATATATATATATATATATATATATATATACACACTTATATCTATGTATATATGCATATATATATATATATATATATATATATATATATATATATATATATGTATATATATATAGTTATATATGAAATACACACACACACACACATATATATATATATATATATATATATATATATACACATATATATATATGTATATATACATATATATAATATATATATATATATATATATATATATATATGCAAATATATATATATACATATATATATATGTATATATAATATATATATATATATATATATATATATATATATATATATATATATATATATATATATATATATATATATATATATATATATATATATATATATATATATATGTATATCTATTTGCGTTTTGCATATATAAGATATATATATATATATATATATATATATATATATATATATATATATATATATATATATATATATCTTATACTTGCAAACAGCAAGAATTTCAAGTATACCCATAAACATTGTTAAATTACATACAAAGGTAAGATATGAACTATGTTAATCAATTTCTTCCTATGAAATATGAACGCTCTCTCTCTCTCTCTCTCTCTCTCTCTCTCTCTCTCTCTCTCTCTCTGTGTTTGTGTGGATATCATAGTAAATTCACTCCAGAATCTCGAAGAATTATATATCATAACTCGGTATAGCTAGTGGCATTTATCACAACTCTCTACACCTTTAGACCATTAAACTAGTAGATACATCAGTAGATATATATTTTCTGAAGGCTACAGCTAATTTCCAGGGGTATTTATAATATTATATACACAAAACTATGACACTCCTCATGATTTTATTCATATCGGTGAACATTAGAAAAAAAGTAAATATTTTCGACGGTTTGGGAAAAAATGTAAACCAAGTTTCTGTAATAGGACCCATCTTGAAAACTCAGCGGTCATTAAATTGAAATTTTCTGAAAATAAAGAATTTGATCTTTATAGACATTTCTACCGTTAACAAACAGACGGATAATAAGCAAAAAGAATAATTTACAAGATAAGTGCAATTGTTGTGGAACAGTATATACTCATATTGACTGGCTTATATATTTTTTAAAGTAATGAAAATTTGACAAATCATATAATTTTTGTGATTGAAATTTTTTTCCTCTGCAAAAATAATTCCACCATAAAATTGTGATCACTAAAGGCGCCGAGGATTCAGACTCCTAAGTGGCTGAAAAAACTTCTCCGTTTCAATTTTGTCATTCAACTATACCTTCTTTATATTCATCATTTAAAATTAATTTTATTTTTACTTCATAAAACCCTTTGTTACTTGAAAAAAGAAAATAAAGACAAACATTTCAGCTTACAATCGTTTCTTGACACTAAGGATACAGAGAGGATTTGGCCCAAAGATAATCTTAGTATAATGTGACCATAAAATACAAACATTAAGTTTTTTTTCGCCGTTTTCTTCCATAATCTAGAGAAATGCGATCTCTTTACCGTCGTAGAGCCATTTTCCCCTCATAATGACACTCAGAGTCACAATAGTTACCTACTTTTCTTTGTTCTCTTTGCATGTAAAACTTCTTAGTTCATTTCCTTCCCTGTTGAAATAAGAACGATTAAACAATATTAGACTTTTTATCGCTTTTGTTTTTTTATTAATGGCTTCAATAACTAGTCAAAACTACGATGCCTTGAAAATTTATAGACATCATGGAGTTTTCAGAAATATCTTGAGTTTCTTAAATTCTTTCTTCTACTTCACCTTCCAATCTTTCATCTTGATTCCAACTAATTGCTACATAACTAAGAAAAAAAAAAGCTGACCATATATTTTTCGCCTAACTTTCTTTAATTGCGATACCAAAAAACACGGAAATGTTACAGATTTTTTTAATTTTTTACTCTTTCATCTCCAATAGTTTTTATTTTTTTCACTTCCCACAATTAGGGCACCTCTTTATTACAAAAAAAAAAAAAAAAAAAAAAAAGGTCCAGCGAAGTATACCAAAAAATAGTTGTTCATGTGGATTATAGAAATTTACTAGCAAAACTGAAATATATGTGCTTTAATTTTTCACTGTTTTCATCTAAATTTCTGTGGAAAGAAAAAATAGTTTTACAGGTGATGTACAGGAGAGGCCGGATTAATTTACATAAATAGAGTAAAAAATCTTACAATAACATTGAAAATCAATGGAATATGTTATACATGTACATTGACTCACTTATTCATTAAGTTGTTCCAGGAACTTTAATGAATAATATACTTCTGGACATTTTGGTATACATGAGACAATCATGCGATTACAACTTTTTCGGCTGGTGTACTTCAACGTCATCTTTTTTGCTTGCCTATTTATCCCACTTTTTTCCGTGGTCAAGTTTATTACCTTCTATGGAAAGAGCTGGGCATTATTTCCAAACAGCCTAATATGATATTTATTACCACTATCTCTCGTACAATCTAATCTAAGTTAATATGTAGTATATAACAGAATACTTCACTATATAAACCAGACTCAAACGGGGATATTTCTCAGAAATAAAGCTAATAACATTAACAATGAAAGTAATTGAGAAGTTTTACTAGTCAAAACATTACACTGTTGGTCCCTGGATCAATGCACACCAAGGTACTTAGTTAAATTTTTGTTTCGTATTTCCACTTTTCTTCTCCTGAATCTTTATATTATAATCTGAAGGATTTGCTATACACATTAAGTTACATATTAAAATATGGGGATATATTATTACGGAAGTGTTGTGGAACAGTATGTACCGATATACAAATTTATCAAAAGATTTATAAATTAGGAATGATTATGAGTTAAAGCAGAATAACTCGTTTACGCTTTTGTGCTAAAAAGTCAATATAAATAAAAGTTTAAATTCATTAGGCTTCTTTTTCATAACTAATGGTCAGTAAAACGATATGCATTAATTTGGAAACTAAGTGCATCAAAGGACTACGAGAGAGTACAAATTAGAGGTTTATGATACCGTTTTTTTACAAGGCTCATACAGGAAAATGTATGAAAATTGTTACAATAATTGATTTCACGCAGTTAAATGTTGTCGAGTTTTAAATATAATTTTCTTACCTCCATTTTAACACACTTTGCAAAGGAATTTTTGTCTGGAGTTCATACTTACATTTTCTGTACGCTAAGGAAAATGATGAAATCGGAGAAAAAAAAATGTATGCACTGATAGAAAGCTTAAAGAGTTGTAGTTAATATTTTCAAAAGCAGATTCATTTCTCAATTCTCACTTGCTATAAGCTCGAATGTCATTTTTCTACTCATCGGTGCCTAGAAGAATTTGCTCTTGTTTGTGCTTCATCCAGTAACTGGCCTAGCTCTTAGGCACAATAAAATACTCTAATTTCATTGTGAAACAGGAGCTAAAATATACTCATAGTAAAGACCCGATACTCAACCTTCTAGAGGCGGAAGAAGATGGAGAAAGCATAATTATAATCCTGTAAAACGATTGAAAAGTTAGATCACTAGGGAATACCACCGAGCGAAATCGCTACAAAAAAAAAGAAAGTCCGCCATCGTGGGAATGGCGCTGTTGTATTCCCAATAGTAATACGAGAGCGGGGATAGCCTTTGGACGGCTCCATTTTATTTTGCCACATCCTCCTCGAAGCGAAAACGCTATTTGGGGTGCAGATTGCTATGGAGGCATGTCAAGAATGCGTCCGCTGATATTGCGATATCCTTAGGAGAAATTTTAAGGATATTCACGCCAGGAGTTAAAATTCTGGATACCTAAAGGTAAAATTCTCTGGGAATATCACTGTAGTACATATATCCCTTAGGAAGCTACTTTAAGGAACTTCCATTAGGATGACATGGCTTGAGCCCAAAAATAATAATAATAATAATAATAATAATAATAATAATAATAATAATAATAATAATAATAATTACATGATAGAAAGACTAGGAAAAAAAAAAAACATTGGAGGAAAACTTAATATAGTGGGATGAAGACTAAGTAGTATATACGGAATAACCCAATAATGAAACATGTCATTGCCGACTGAAGGGAGCACATATGGAGGAAACTGAGGGATGATAATGGCCGCACAATAGCAGGTCTTAACAACAAGATATATTCAAACATCAATAGATGGATCTAACATCTCAGTAGAATGCAAGAAATGTGTGGCAAACGAAAAAAACCAGAAGCCACATCGCCAGTGAATGTTCAGCACTTGCTCATAAGAAAACAACATGGTACAGTGGCTAAAGCTATCCATAAGAGAAAACCAAATGCAATACAGGAACATAAACATACGAACATCAACCTTAAACTAGTAGAAAAGGATCAGGTGGAGTTACTTTGGCTGGGACTACACTATCAACCTGATACAAGCACATCGACTTGAAGTCACTCTGGTCGACTAGATATCGAAGAAATTATGCCTCATATGTTGCAGTACCCAAGGACTCAAGAGTGGAAGTTAAGGAGAAAGAGACAATAAAAACTGTACCAAGACTTACGAATTGAATTTAGAAGCCTGTGGAATGTGCAAGTAGAAGTAGTGCCAATAATCAAAGAAGGACTCGGGAACATACTTGTACCATTGAAATGTAATCTAGAGAAGGTAGGAGCCTATATAGACCCATGACTAGTGTAAAAGAACGTGCTAATTGAAACAGTACATATATATGGGAATATAATGGATTTCTAAGATAACTAGATACAATTATTCGGAACTCTACACTGTAAACCACCAGACTCTGAAGACTGAGATAAGTATATATATATATATATATATATATATATATATATATATATATATATATATATATATATATATATATATATATATATATATATACATATATATATATATATATATATATATATATATATATATATATATACATATATATATATATATATATATATATATATATATATATATATATATATATATATATATATATATATATATATATATATAATTACCATTATCGGATAAGCGACTCTACCACGTTGCAGCAATACTATTTTAGGGTCATTTCCAACTTAATCTAAATTTTTGTTTCTTAATCGATTTCCGTCATTCAAAGACCCTTTTAAGGAAGGAATAGCTTTCTGGTGTCAACAATTACTGAATTGAATAATAAGTGATTTTACACCAATACTTAGTTACGCAAGTTTCAGACTTCTTTTGTGAAATTAGTGCTAAATGTATGACATATCACATATGAAAAACCGAAGATATTTCTTTTATTGCAAACTGCAATTATTTATGATATACATTTTTCCCTAGGAACAGTTGAAAAAATACCACCATTTACTTTGGAAATTAAAGTAGATTGGAAATGTTTAAAGGATGAATTTGTAACACAATGTTGTCAAAAGGGGATTATCAACCTTTACATACTCTCTCTCTCTCTCTCTCTCTCTCTCTCTCTCTCTCTCTCTCTCTCTCTCTCTCTCTCTCTCTCTCTCTCTCTCTCTATATATATATATATATATATATATATATATATATATATATATATATTTTTTTTTTTTTTTTTGCATATTTAGACGTGTTTTTCATATTCAAATAAGCCATAAGTTTTTGAAACATTAATATCTGGATTCTCTTAACGACCTCGGGATCATAGCCCCAGGCAAAATCACACAAAATACAAGAGCTTGTGACCGGCCAGGAATCGAACCCTGGTCCGGCAAACTTATAGAGACAGTGACTACCACTTGGCCACGAAGTGTCATTGTGTGATTTCGCCTGGGGTCTGATCCCGAGGTCGTTAGGGGAATTCAGACATTAATGTATCCAAAATATATGGCTATATATATATATATATATATATATATATATATATATATATATATATATATATATATATATATATATATATATATATATATATATATATATATATATATATATATATATATACACAAATTTATATAATGTTAATATTCCCTGTTCGTTATGTTAGAATATAGGGATGTTGATTATATCGGTAATTTGTAATAACTGTCGTGTCCATTTAGGATCCTGTTCACACCTCATGCATATCTACATTATTTGAAGAAACACTATAGAAAGAAATTTTCAGGTTCAAGATAGAGATGAAATAAAATAGAATTAGTGACACGTTTTTTCATGGATAATGTTTTAAGATATACTAAAATAACATGTCTTTGTTGCTTAGATTCAAAAGGGATTTTTGAATGTTGTAACTGAATGAGTCATTACGGATAAGTTTAGTTTTTATTTATTATTTTTTTTTCAATATTGAAAACAATTCGCTAAATTTGTTTTCGTGACTGGAACGCAATATGAAAAGACAAAACTAAATAATAAAATTCATTAACTATACTATCGAACTAATTTACTAAGACAAACCAATCTCTCTCTCTCTCTCTCTCTCTCTCTCTCTCTCTCTCTCTCTCTCTCTCTCTCTCTCTCTCTCTCTCTCTCTCTATATATATATATATATATAATATATATATATATATATATATATATATATATATATATATATATACATATACATATATATATATATATATATATATATATATATATATATATATATATGTGGGTGTATGTATGTAAATATCACCCACGAATGGCATTTAATACCGAATTCTATCTTGGGAATATACTTCCACTTGCAATTCATTTTATGGTAACAGCTTCTGGCCGGGTGCAGATTCGAACCTCCATCTCTATGGCTGGAAACCATGCCTGCAGGGACACTACCGGTAGTGTCCCTGCAGGCATGGTTTCCAGTCGTACAGGTGGGGGTTCGAATCTCCACCCGGCCAGAAGCTGTTACCATAAAATGAATTCCAAGTGGAAGTATATTCCCAAGATAGAATTTGGTATTAAATGCCATTCGTGGGTGATATTTACATTGATTGAAATCACGTGTGCTTGTGATATATATTCATCTATATGTATATATATATATATATATATATATATATATATATATATATATATATATATATATATATATATATATATATATATATATATATACTCAGGAAGAACAGCTCAAGGTGAAGGGAGGGGGTAGGAATGATGATGAAACCAGGAGCAGAAAAGGCATTAATGGAACTGAGAGCTGTAAATAGTAGATTGTTACTTTCAAAGTATAAATGAAAGCAGTGCAATATGAATATTATAGTGTTCTATGCACCAATAATTGATTCCCACGAAGTAAGGAAAGATGAATACTACGGACAACTTCAGAGTGTAATAGATGAGATGATATCCCAGAGAGATATAGGAAAATTGTGATTAAGGACTTCAATATCAGAGTTGGAAAGGATAATCAAGGTATAGAGAAGGTAATAAGTGATGAGGGTCTTAGCGAAGTTCCAAATGTAAAGGAAGCATATCTTATAGGTTTTTGATCAACAAACAATCTTATTATGGGAGGCAATTACAAAAACTAAATAGATCACATAGTCATTAATAGGTATAGAAGGAGGAGTCTAAGAAATGTAAGAAGCTATTGAGTTGCAGATAATGGGAGTGATCAACAGCTCCCCATTGCCACACCAAAATTCAAACTTAAAACACCCGCCAGAAATTTAGACAGAATACTTGTGTGATACAAAAAAGCTTCTAGAACATGAGCACAATGGAACGTTTGCCATTGAATGTAGTAATTGGTTTACAGTCTTAGAGACTTTAAGAGTAAAAGACCAGACAATCAATGCAAAATTGTCATGTTAAGAACATATATCAAACAGTTATTAGGGAAGTTTTGAGACATGCAGTTACAAGGAGAAAACTATAGATATCGAATGATACCCAGGTATACTATAAAAAAGGAGACAAAGACAGCAGGTGGCTATTGAAAGGTTTTGAGGAAGTAATGAAAATTACAATGTAGAGCATGCTAAGTATTCAAATATTGATAGTGAAGTCACACGAAAAAGCAGGGATGATTAGAGAGAATATTTTATGAGGAAAGCAGATGAAGTTGAAAATTCAGGGGATCGCTACGGTGCAAGAATTGCTCACAGAAAGGATAATAAAATATCTACTGTGGCGAAGAGGAAGAAGCATATGCCCATCAAACACAGAGATAAATATGTTTTAACAACAAAAGATGAAGATAGGCAACGTTGAATGGAACAGTCTTGTGAGTTTATGAATAATTTGATTGATATACCTGAAGCTGGGAAGGACACTGATGTGCCTAAGAATTAATTCACTGCATTTTAAGTTGAAGCTATCATAAAAAACTAAAGAGATGGAAGACCCCTGGATGCGATAGAATACCTACTGAGATGATACTGGCCGGAAAGGATGTGACTACCACAATACTAAAAAGATTATTTTATAGAAAGTGGCGTGAAGAGACAAAACCTGATGAATGGGACCTAGGAGTATTGGAGAAATTGAAAAAAAAAAAGGATCTGATTGATTGCAACAATTACAGAGGAATCACACTTACGTCTGTTGTCATGAAATGATATAGTATGTTCAGTCTAAAGAGACTAGAGAGAAAAATTGATGAAAAGCTGGAAGGTAAACAAATGGTATTTAGAAAAGGTGAAAGTTGTGCATACATACATATACCAAGGCACTTCCCCCAATTTTGGGGAGTAGCTGACATCAAACAAAAGAAACAGAAAAAAAGGGGACCTCTCCTCTCTACGTTCCTTGCAGCCTGACAAGGGACTCAACCGAGTGTGGCTGGTACTGCTAGGGTGCCACAGCTTACCCTCCCACGTTATCCACCACAGATGAAGCTTCATAACGCTGAAACCCCTACTGCAGCTACTTTCGCGGTCATCTAAGGCACCGGAGGAAGCAACAGGGCCTACTAGAACTGCATCACAATCACTCGCCATTCATTCCTATTTCTAGCACGCACTCTTGCCTCTCTCACATCTATCCTCCTATCACCCAGAGCTTTCTTCACTCCATCCATCCACCCAAACCTTGGCCTTCCTCTTGTACTTCTCCCATCAACTCTTGCATTCATCACCTTCTTTAGCAGACAGCCATTTTCCATTCTCTCAACATGGCCAAACCACCTCAACACATTCATATCCACTCCAGCTGCTAACTCATTTTTAACACCCATTCTCACCCTCACCACTTCGTTCCTAACCCTATTATTCGAGATACACCAGCCATACTCCTTAGACACTTCATCTCAAACACATTCAATTTCTGTCTCTCCGTCACTTTCATTCCCCACAACTACGATCCATACATCACAGTTGGTACAATCACTTTCTCATATAGAATTCTCTTTACATTTATGCCCAACACTCTATTTTTTACTACTCCCTTAACTACCCCGAACAGTTTCCACCCTTCATTCACTCTCTGACGTACATCTGCTTCCACTCCACCATTTGCTGCAACAACCGACCCCAAGTACTTAAACTGAACCACCTCCTCAAGTAACTCTCAATTCATCATTACATTCAACCTTGCACCACCTTCCCTTCTCGTACATCTCATAATCTTACTCTTACCCACATTAACTCTCTACTTCCTTCTCTCACACACCCTTCCAAATTCTGTCACTAATCGCCCAAGGAACCTGTAGAGTACAGTATCATCCGCAAACAACAACTGATTTACCTCCCATTCATGGTCATTCTCGAAAACCAGCTTTAGTCCTCGTCCAAGCACTTAAGCATTCACCTCCCTCACCACTCCATCAAGATACAAGTTAAACAACCACGGCGACATCACACATCCCTGTCTCAGTACCACTGTCACCGGAAACCAGTGGCTCGTTTCATTTCCTATCGTAACACATGCTTTACTACCTTTGTAGAAACTTTTCACTGCTGGCAACAACCTTCCAAAAGCTCCATATAACCTCTTCTCATTCCACATTGCTTCCCTATCAACTCTATCATACGCTTTCTCCAGATCCATAAACGCAACATACACTTCTTCACCTTTTGCTAAATATTTCTCGCATATCTGCCTAACTGTAAAAATCTGATTCATACAACCCCTACCTCTTCTAAAACCACCCTGTACTTCTAAGATTGCATTCGCTGTTTTATCCTTAATCCTATTAATCAGTATTCTACCATACACTTTTCCAACTACACTCAACAAAGTAATACCTCTTGAATTACAACACTCATGCACATCTCCCTTACCCTTATATAGTGGTACAATACATGCACAAACCATTGACAACACAAAACACATATTAAACAATCTCACCAACCATTCAAGTACAGTCACACCCATTAAATAATCTCACCAACCATTCAAGTACAGTCACACCCCCTTCCTTAAACATCTCAGCTCTCACACCATCCATACCAGATGCTTTTCCTACTCTTGTATCATCTATTGCTCTCCTCACTTCCTCTATTGTAATCTCTGTCTCATTCTCATCTCCCATCACCGGCACCTCAACACCTGCAACATCAATTATATATGCCTCCCTGTTATCCTCAACATTCAGTACACTTCCAAAATATTCCGCCCACCTTTTCCTTGCCTCCTCTCCTTTTAACAACCTTCCATTTCCATCTTTCACTGTCTCTTCAATTCTTGAGCCAGCCTTCCTTACTCTCTTCACTTCTTTCCAAAACTTCTTAGTATTCCTTTCATATGAATGACCTGATCCCTGACTCCACCTCAGCATCTGCCCTTTTTCCCTCACTTACCTTGCGCTTTACTTCCACATTTTTCCCTCTATATATTTCATACTTCTTTAAACTATTACTCTGCAGCCATTCTTCAAAAGTCCTCTTTTTCTCTTCCACTTTTACCTTCACTCCTTCATTCCACCATTCACTGCCCTTCCTCATGCTGCCTCCAACAACCTTCTTGCCACACACATCACTTGCAATCCCAACAAAATTTTCTTTTACTAGCTTCAACTCCTCCTCTAAATTACCAGTTTCTCCTACTTTCTCTTCGTCATATGCCATTTTCAACCTTTCTTGATATTTACTTTTTACCCCCGGTTTTATTAGCTCTTCAACCCTCACTAGCTCCCTTTTACATCCACCTACTTTATTCCTCCACTCCTTTGCTACACCTAATTTTCCTTCCACCAAAAAAAGGATCAGACATACCGTTAGCCATACCCCTAAACACGTGCACGTCTTTCAATCTTCCAAACATTCTTTTAGTTATCAACACATAATCCATTAATGCATTTTCTATCACTCTTCCATTTGCCACTCTTACCCATGTATACTTATGTTTATATTTCTTTTGGAAAAAACTAGAACTTATTACCATCTCTGGCTCAACACACATATCTACCAGTGTCTCATCACTCTCATGTTCACCTGGTACGCCATACTTCCCAATGGCACCTTCTACCTCTCCAGCGCCCACTCTAGCATTTAAGTCACCCATGACGATAACATAATTCCTTCTACCCAGTTCTTCTACACACCTCCGTAATTCATTCCAGAACTCATTGTACTGACCAGAATTTCATTTTAAGTAAAGTGATATAACAATGTGTAGAATATAAAATTCCTCATCTGATGTTAATTGTGGACTATTATTATTATTATCATTATTATCATCATTATTATTATTATTATTATTATTATTATTATTATTATTAGCCAAGCTATAACCCTAGTTGGAAAAGCAAGATGCTATAACCCGCAAAGGCTCCAACAGAGAAAAGTAGCCCAGTGAGGAAAGGAAATAAGGAAATAAATAAATGATGAGAACATATTAACAATAAATCATTCTAAATACAGTAACAATGTCAAAACAGGTACGTCATATATGAACTATAAAAACACTTATGTCAGTCTGTTCAACATAAAGACATTTTCTGCAACTTTGAACTTTTTAAGTTCTACTGATTCAACTACCTAGTTATGAAGATGATTCCACAACTTGGTCACAGCTGGAAAAAAAAACCTCTAGAATACTGTGTAGTATTGAGCTTCATGATGGAGAAGTCCTAGCTATTAGAATTAACTGCATGCTTCGTATTACGAACAGGATGGAATTGTGCAGGAAGATCTGAATGTAAAGGATGGTCAAAATTATGAAAAATTTTACGCAACATGCATACTGAACTCATTGAACGACGGTGCCAAAAATAAATATCTAGATTAGGAATAAGGAATTTAATAGACCGTAGGTTTCTGTCCAACAAATAAAGATGAGAGTCAGCAGCTGCAGACCAGAGAGGAAAACAATTCTCAAAACAAGGTAGAAGGAAATAATTAAAACACTTCTTCAGAATAGATTGATCACCGGATATCTTGAAAGACATTCTCAACAAGCCAATTTTTTGTGCAATTCAAAATGGCACAGACCTAATGTGTTTCTCAAAAGTAAATTTGTTGTCGAAAATCTCACCTAGAATCTTGAAAGAGTCCTACAAAGTTAAAGAAACATTATCAATACTGAGATCCGGATGTTGAGGAGCCACTTTCCTTGGCAAACTTACAATCATACTTTCAGTTTTGTTAGGATTCAACTTCATACCACATAATTTGCACCATGTACTAATTTTAATTGAGTCAGCAACCCCAGATCTACATTCAGGGGATGGAATTGATGCAAAGACAGTAGCAACATATAGTCAGGGCAAAATACAGTTTAACCCCCAAAAAATTTTAACAAAGGATTTCTCAACTCATTCTGGTATGTTTTAATGTACTTTTTACCATACTAAAAGTTTACCAAACTTCGACCCCCAAGATGGCCTCCGAAACCATTGAACGATTATAACTCTACAACTATCAACTCAAATTTGATGATCTCGGTGTCTATTCTTACATTTTTTGTGGCCAAGAACACATTAAGATCATAAAAGATGATGTTGGCCTATTATGTGTCAATGTTTAGGGAGTAGAGGTGACATTTTCCATATATTTGATTGAATCTAACTGCATAACTAATTCGCATCTTTCTCTATTTCAGATATGATTCAACAATGAGTGCAAGCACAGTCAGTCAAGCTTCTTGTCTAATCTACAAGGAGGAGATTGAGTGATAACTGTGTTGCAATTCAGTGGAAGGGGGCAAAAGGAATAAATGATGCCAATGTAAAGTGGAAAGACAATCTTGTAGTTGAAGCTGGTGTGAAGGTGCATAAAAGCTGTCGTCAACAGTAAATTAATGTTAAAAACATTAAAAGCCATGTTGCAAAGAAAGTAGTGCTTCTGTGCCAGGAAAGAGAACCACAAGATGCTCAAGTGGAGCTTTTGATAGTGCAAAGGACTGCATATTCTGTGGTTGTACAATTGATTTGGACAAGGGACCCTTTAGATTGATACGCACGGAAAAATTTGTGGAAACAATTTTGGAGGTCTGTGAATTACGTTCAGATGATTGGGTACTGACTGTAAAGGGTCGCATTGAATACCATTAACGAGATTTACATGCAGCAGATGGCCTTTATCATCATTCATGTAGTAGAAATTTCAGGAACCTCAAGTCAGTGCCTTTTGAGTTCCAGCATGCCTTTGATGCCAAGCGCAGAAAGCCAGGCCGTCCTAAAGATGGAGATAAGTATGAAGCATTTCAGAACATGTGTGCTTACCTAGAAATGAACAGTGAGGAACAACTAACTGTGACATCTTTGAGCCTCATAATGAAAGGTTATCTTTCCAATCCTGATTCTGAACCCTATGACAATTACTGTTTGAAAAAGCATCTTAAAGAGCACTTTAAGGACTCAATCATATTTTCTGAAGGAGAAGGCTTGGACGATATTGTCATTATGAAAGAACAAACATCGCAGATTCTGAGATCATATTACAAAGGAAAGTGTCAGGAAGATGATGAAGAATCCTAAAATGTGTTATTATTGAAACCGCCTCCAGATTAATCAAAAGTGACGTCAAGTCTGAGGTTTCCACTATGAAGAATAAGTATCCAAGTAGTAAGGATTTAAAGCTTGATTCAGCGCTTTCAATCATATCAACTAGTCTGCAAATAGCATTGGAAACATTGTTCACTAGGAAACACACAAGATGCAAGGTTGCTGCAGTTGGTCATGCCTTAATTCAGGCAGTTTACCCACGACCTGTAACAGTCAAGAAATCTTGGCAGGTCCTTGAAGACCATTCCATGACAAGCATGCCTTGTAAACCTGTACTCCAAGACTGGAATCTTTGTTTTCTTATCAGATTTCAGTTCTGAGATCTGTTTTTGTGGAATGATATGGTTCGTCTGTTTTCCAGGGGTGACAGAGGCAATGACACCCATTCTATGAAATGTCCCTTTGCCATCCAGAGTGATAAGAGTGTGATCCACATTATCTGCAGCAAAAAGAACAGTCATTTCCAGCAAATCTACATCTCCACCTAGAACATCAAGGTTCCACACAATCTGCTGCATTTTTTTCAAATCTCATCACTTCTGTATATGAGCAGCAAAATCCCATTTCATGAAGGGTATCCACAATGAACTTTGAACGATATAGATGATGGACTTGCACAGCAAGTCACACTTGTAGTGGTGCAATAACAGGTCGTGGGCAAACTGCCTGAATTATGGCATGACTAACTGCAGCAACCTTGCATCTTGTGTCTTTCCCAGCCAACAATGTTTCCAGTGCTATTCGCAGACTAGTTGGAGTGAATGAAAGCTCTGAATCCAGCTTTAAATCTTCACTACTTGGATACTGATTCTTCATAGTGGAAACCTCAGACTTGACGTCACTTTTGATTAATCTGGCGGCAGTTTCAATAATAGCACGTTTTTGGGATTCTTCACCATCTTCCTGACACTTTCCTTTGTAATATGATCTCAGAATCTGCGATGTTTGTTCTCTCATTGCGAAAATATCGTCCATGCCTTCTCCTTTAGAAAATATAATTGAGTACTTAAAGCGCTCTTTAAGATGCTTTTTCAAAGTGTAATTGTCATAGGGTTCAGAATCAGGATTGGAAAGATAACCTTTCATTATGAGGCTCAAAGATGCCACAGTTAGTTGTTCCTCACTGTTCAGTTCTAGGTAAGTACCCATTTTCTGAAATGCCTCATACTCATCTTCATCTTTAGGATGGCCTGGATTTCTGCGCTTGGCATCAGGGACATGCTGGAACTCAAAAGGCACAGACTTGAGGTTCCTGAAATTTGTACTACATGGATGATGATAAAGGCCATCTGCTGCATGTAAATCTCATGAATGGTATTCAATGCAGCCCTTTACAGTCAGTACCCAATCATCAGACCTCCAAAATTGTTTCCACAAATTTTTCCGTGCATACCCAGCTAAAGTCTCCCTTGTCCAAATCAATTGTACAATCACAGAATATGCAGTTCTTTGCACTATCAAAAGCTCCACTTGAGCATCTTGTGGTTCTCTTTCCTGGCACAGAAGCACTACTTTCTTTGCAACATGGCTTTTAATGTTTTTAACATTAATTTACTGTTGACGACAGCTTTTATGCACTTTCACACCAGCTTCAACTACAGGATTGTCTTTCCGCTTTACATTGGCATCATTTATTCCTTTTGCCCCCTTCCACTGAATTGCAACACAGTTATCACTCAATCTCCTCCTTGCAGATTAGACAAGAAGCTTGACTGACTGTGCTTGCACTCATTGTTGAATCATATCTGAAATAGAGAAAGATGCGAATTAGTTATGCAGTTAGATTCAATGAAATATATGGAAAATGTCACCTCTAACTCCTAAACATTGACACATAATAGGCCAACATCCTTTTTTATTACCTTAATGTGTTCTTTGGCCCCAAAAATGTAGGAATAGAAACCAAGATCATCAAATTTGAGTTGTTAGTTATAGAGTTATAAACGTTCAATGGTTTCGGCGGCCATCTTGGACGCCATCTTGAAAAAAACACTTTTCCGGGGGTCGAAGTTTGGTAAACTTTTAGTATGTTAAAAAGTACATTAAAACCTACCAGAATCAGTTAAGAAACCTTTTGTTACAATATTCTGGGGGTTGACGGGGTATTTTCCATATATTGACCCTACTAATATGCATATGCAACAAGCTTGTTTTTTAGGCCAAACAACATGTCCTGTGTATATAGTATGAAAAGTAATGGGTCAAGATCACTACCCTGTGGAACACCAGATATCAAATTCCTATACTCACTATGCTGCCCATTAACAACAACTCTTTGAGATCTATTACTTAAAAAATCCACAACAATGCTAAATACGACCCACCCACTCCCTACTGTTTGAGTTTGAAAACTAGGGCCTCATGATTAACACGGTCAAAGGTAGCACTAAAATCAAAGAAAATCATACGAACTTTCTGACCACAATCAAGGGATTTCTATACAGTATTGGAGATTGTCAGAAGGGCATAACATGCTCCAAGGCCTTCACGAAAACCAAATTGCAAAGTAAGGAATAGATGATTACTTTCAGCAAACCTATCAAGACATTTGCCAGAAGACATTAAAAAACTTTAAATAATATTAGAATTATGGAAATTGGGCGGTAATCAGTTGGACCTGAGCCACCACAAACACATTTACATAGAAGAGTAACATTACCAATTCTCCAGCAAGTGCTAAAAGCTCCTCTCCTTGCTAACATGCGCAAAATAACAGATAACTTTGGAGCTAAAAAATCTGTAGTCTTTATAAAAAACAAATGAAAAATATCATTTGGATCTACACCTCCATAAGCATCAAGGTCCATCAACAGAGCTTTAATTTCACAAGATCGAAAAACTAAACTAGTTAGTTTAGCCTCAGGAAAGCAGGAATAAGGAAGTTCAAGTTTTTCACTATTTAGTTTATAATAAAAAATATCAGCCAAAAGAGTTTCCTTTTCATTTGGACAGTGATTGGCCTAGCCATCTGGTTTAGGTAAAGGAGGAACTGTAGCATATACACCAAAGAGTGCAGATTTAAGGGTAGACCACCATTTATGTTCTTAAGTTGTGCCAGAAAGGTTTTCTTTTATGATTAAATTGTATTCCTTTTCAGCTGAAGCATAAACTCTCTGAGCAAAAGCTCTAAGCTGAATATAGTTATTCCAATTCAAATCTGATTGTTACCCTTCCAAAGATGATAGGCCTTCTGCTTCTCCAAATAAGCACATCTGCAATCATCATTGAACCATGGTTTGTCCTTCACTCGGTACCTTAGAACACGAGAAGGGATACGCCTATCAATTATGTTGACTAAATTCTCATTCAAGTGAACAACAGGATCAACACTACTATACAATTGTGACTAATTCAAGCACATAAGATCATGCAAATTCCCATTCTAGTCTGCTTGAGATTTCATATAAATTTTGCAAGAGTATGAAACATCAGAGACAGTCTGCTCTGTCTTCATTACTAATGAAATCAAGTAATGATCAGATGTCCCGACTGAAGAACCAACCTTACTTGTTATAACGCTAGGGGAATCAGTGTATACGAGGTCCAAGCAATTACCAGACCTATGAGTAGCTTCATTTATAATTTGCTCATAGCCTGATTCAGAGGCAAAGTCTAACGCTCTTAAGCCATGGTGGTCGATAGAAGAGATAGAACTTAATCACTCCATATGGTGCCTGTCACAAACTTTTATAACCTGAATCTGATGACATCCACATTCATAGCAGGACTTATGAGAAGCAGGGTACTCAGCCCTGATATACAACGCCATTCCCCTGGCTCTAGAATGGCATCACGTTTCAACATTATTGGCTTCTTAAAACCAGTTATAAGGAGCTCAGAGGAGTGTCTCATACTAGAAACGAAAGTTTCTGAGCACAAAAGAATATCATACTGTCTGGATGCAACTGTAAGGTCTTGAATATTTGCATGAGGACCATGAATATTGCAATACAGTAGACGACATTGACGAAATCTAGGACGTACTGGTCCCGGATTTCGCTCAATGTCTTCACACAGCATAAGAATTATTGGTAATAAAAAAAAGAGACATCATATTAAGAAACTAGATTATCAAGAATTACAACAAAAGCCATATGTAAAGAAAATCAATTGGTAATGAGCACTGGCCAATTTTTGTGGAAAGTCCGGTGTTATTATGGAGCTCTTGATAGATATTAAATTTGATTGTTTCTTTATGAGTATACCATGTGTAAAGTTAATGTTAGTGTGTCTTATCAAATGAATTTCCGGTGAACAGTGGAGTACTCCAAAGGAATGTGCTTTCACTTATGTTTTTTTTATCCTCCTCATGGATTTTGTAATGCATAGAACAGTTGGGGATGGTGGAGAAGGATTGTACTGGATTGGTAACATGAAACTAGCTGACAGAGATTATGCTAATGATGCCGTATTTATAAGCAGTAAACGACAGGACTTGCAAAGGTTGCTTAAAAGAACAAATGAAATATCATATGAGATTAGGCCCAAGCTAAATAGAAGAAAGACAGAGATGATAACTAAATATGCAATGGAAGATGAACTATCATTGGAAGGAGAAAGGATTAATGAGGTGGAATCCTTTAAATATCTAGGAACTATGATCTCTAATATAAGATATTTAGAGTTTTTGTTTAATAAAAGATTGAAAAAAGAAAATCAGTCAATGGCTAGGTTAAGTAAAATCATGAAATCGAACTTACTTAAACTACTTAAAAAAATCAGTCTATATATCACTTTAGTGAGATCGGTGTTACTGTATGGACATGAGTCGTGGTATGCCATTGATAAAATATCCAACAGATTTTGTAGATTTGAGAATAAAGCCTTCTGGAGAATACTGGGAAGTAAATGGCAGAGCCAGATTAGGAATGAATCTATAATACAGATTACTTGAGTGTCATATGTGGATGAGATCTTGATGAAGCGCACATGGAGATAGTTTGGGAATACTCTTCACATTCCCAAAGGGAAATCATTTCCCCAAACTTTCACCTGTGCTTCAAAAGGCACTAGAAGAGTTAGAAGGCACAGGCATACATGGCTAAGGACTATGAATGGTAAAGTAGGAGATGATGAATGGAGAGCTAATGATTCAAAACTCAAGATACAGATGACTGGCGTAATCTAACCATGGCTTTTTGCGTCAACAGGCGCAAGAGAAGATGATGATGATAATGATGATGATGATGATATATATATATATATATATATATATATATATATATATATATATATATATATATATAT
>NC_090737.1:58822769-58832769 GCF_036898095.1 Palaemon carinicauda
TTTGTCGCTGCTACAGCACTTCACAGGGTGGACATCTGTGTCCTACCCCATTCACGTCAGCTTTGGTTGGTGTTGAATAGTTGTCCACTTCATAAGGAGTGGTGGCATTGATGGAGGTCTGGAAGTTAGTGAAGTGGCTATCCATAATGGCATTGACTTCGGTCATCAAGTCCTTCATAGTTAAAATACCCTCATCGTGAAACTCAGCATGTACAGGTTCGTGCTCACCAAGCCAATCAGAGATTTCTGTGATAGTGTCCCCGGGGATCTCCGTATGAATGTAATCTGTTTTGGTGCCTGACCAAGTCACCCCCATTGATGTAAAACTATAGCGAGATCAGAAGAGACAGGTTGGAGAGGCATCGAGGAGTACGAATATGTGTTGACTAATTGTCAGTGAGCTACATCATCCATTACTAAGCAGGCTAAGGAATGGTTACAGCCCTGTACTTCATGCTAAACATCAAAGGTTTATTGACACACGGATTCAGGAGTGGGTACGTTTCCTCAGCCTTAGCGGCACTTGCCTACATTCACATCTATGTCTTAGGTCTGCTACCCACATCACAAGAGATTCATTACTTATTTACTGTTATTGACCACTCCACTCGTTGTCGTGAAGCTATTCCCATGGACACTGCAACGTCCGCCTTATGTACATATGCCCTACTTTCAGGATATATATCGAGATTTAGTTTCCCTGAGCATATTACTTCTGACCGTGTACCACTTTCACCTTTCAATTGTGTGCATCAATAGCAAGTCTCCTGGGAATCACCCTGCATTATACAAGTGGCTATAACTCTGTTGTCTGCAGTATGGTTGAACATTTTCACTGTACCCTCTAAGCAGCTTTGACGTACTACTGCAAGGACTCCAGCTTGTTTATTTAGCTTCCTTGGGTTCTCCTAGCACTAAGGACCACTGCTAAGGAAGGCCTGTATATCACGCCAGCTAAAATGTTGTAGGACAACTCGTTGGTCATCCCTGACGAATTCTTTCCGTCTGCAATTACCTCCAACAATCTCCAGCATTTACGTCATGTCGTGGGAAAATTTAGTCCATGCCGCCAGACTTATAAGCCCCATGCTAAGCCAAACATACACAGTTCTGCATTCGGAAACATACATTTTCCTGTGCATTGACAACACCAAGCCGTTTCTAATACCCCCTTATATGGGCCCTTTGTTCGTGATCCATTGTATACTGAAAGCTTCTCATCATCAACATGCATGGGAAAGAGGACTGGGTCTCCATTGATTGCCTAAAATCTTGATATCTCTTGCCAGATGACCCACCTATAGTATGTGTCTCAAGAGAAGGGCAACCTATTCCCCATGTATGGCATTTTTATTTAGAGCTACCTCCAAACACCACATCTCTTGGTGGTATGGAAATTTATCACTTCCTAGAAGTAATTTCTTATCCTCTATTTTTTTGTGAGACAGACGCAAGATTTTTCCAGCTAATTGAATTTCGTAACCCTTATCCTTGAAGGTTTGAGCTACCTTCGAGATACCAGACAATGCCCATTTCAAATAATTGGATTCCATGGTAATATTAGTAAAATAATGTTGAAATCAAGTTAACTTTGTTTACCACGGTGGCTAACGACTATCAACTGATTGATGCCAGTGACACGTAGAAACGAAGATTCCCCCCTGCATAAGTCGGTGACGGGTGGTCCATCTCGACTAGTTGCGTCAACCGATTATTCACCTGTGCATTGATTGTATGGGAGAGGTAAGGATGGGATTGTAGTGGTCCACGTGAAATTCGCGAAGTAGGCCCGTTCCATGATGATAGTGTTAACTCCTTTGACAGTGTAGTTCGTGGACGTCCCGATGCAACCGACAGCTGCAACGAAGACCTGGGAGTGGGTCGTGGATCCGTCCGGGCATGATACCTTGAAGCCGGCCTTGTCATATCGCATCCACGAGCCATTGTTCAATCTGTAATTGAACTTATTATCGTCAAAAGGATGAAGTTTTTTCAGACAATCTTCGTGTGTATAGGAGAGAGAACCGTTTAGCAATATACCTAACTCGCAAGAATCCATTGATATATGATGGAATTCAAAGGAGTCAGCTGTACATACTTAATTATCCATGGCTTCTGAACAGTGAGTCAATTTATCTGAGTCTCTAATGATCGTATATGTTTCCTTATCAGGGGAAATCAATACGTGTCCTGTTAAACTAGGTTTTACTGGACTTGAGTTATTCGTCATGAAAGTTGGGAACAGTGCTATTTTCTATGCTTGCCAGGCATCAGAAGAATCAAAGGGAATTGTAATCATGGTCCTGTAATTTTCAACGCTTACTGATATTAAACTATAATAAAATTCTATCTTATGGGCGTCTAACAAAGGAACATAATCCATTTTCTCCTGTCCGTTCTCCAAAGTTAACGTTAGGTCTCTAATAAGCAAAAGATGTGGTGATAAAACACCCTTAATTGCTAACGTAATACCTTCCACATAGTCTTTTGATTTCTCAATAAAATGTGAAATTTTATTATGGATATGATCTGTTTTTGAATTGTAATACGTTAACGTTGCCAGCAAGCGTTGTACTTCCATAATATGACCGATATTACTAGAATGTTCGTTCACCAAGCTCATTATTTGATTAATTGATGTTAATTGATTCCAGAGTTCTGATAAAATTAGTTCCTTCTCATGTTCTAAAAACTCAATTCTTTTATTTTGATCACTGATTTTAAGACGATTTGAAATTCCTAAGCCTAAACTTGCAGCATATTCAAAGATGTTTAGTGCAGCATAAATAAACGGGTTACGTCTTTCAAGGTTATTGTGGCGCACAGTCCACATCAGTAGATCGTGAGCCAGAGCTTCTGCCTCGTCAGTTTTATTTTGAAAGTTGTATGATAACATTTCTGCAATGCTTAATGTTGGTGCAAGCGAACTCTCTGTATTAAAGGGAAAATGACGTTGGTGCATTTCATTTAACGGAACAGCGAACCTCGACAGGTCGCTCTTTAAGTTAATGACGTCATCCTCTGGGAGGAAAATCGCTTACATATCTATTTCTATAACTATATTGCTTGCGGTAATGAAAACGTCTTCTGTTCTCTATACAATAGTGCCATATTTAAAATCTATAATTTTAGTTTTTAGGGCTCTTCCCACACGAAAAAAATGTCTGAACGAACAATATCACTCCCAACAATAAAAACAATAAAAGCTTCATTTTGGAAACCTGCAATGATTAAAGATATATGTAATTTTTCCGGTTTTAAGAAAAAAATTTTTACATACAATTATTTTACAAGTTTCATAGATACAAAAATTTCCCTCACTTCCTTCTCCCTTCTTTTAATTTCTTATGTGAGCCAATGGTACGATTCTCTCATCAGTGGGTTGGGATACGTTTTGAATTCTAAATCTATTGGCCGTTAATGTTTCTAAAATGTTAAACGGGCCTTCAAACTTAGGTGTCAGTTTGTAATTGCGTCCTTTGCGTACATATACTTGTCTGTATACATTATCACCCACAGTATATGTTTTAGTTGGCTTCGCTATTTTATCATGATTCCTTTTCATTATGATTTGTCATTCTTCTAGATTCTTTCGAAGGATATTATATCGACTTATGCTTGCATTCATAACATCCTTTAGAGGATTTTATAAATTGGTTGTAAGCGTTAATACATGGAAAGGCGTTCTAGTTGGGGTACCGTACAGTGCCTCGTGCGGCGACATTTTGATTGATATATGATATGAGTGATTCAGAGTGCTTAGTAACGCAGGTAGGGCAATATCCCAGTTGGGGTCTGATCCCCCTAGTGTAACTCTTAATATGTTTAAAACCTTCCTATTCGCTCTTTCCACTACCCCATTTGACTCTGGGTGATAGATCATGGTATTGATTTTCTTTATACCGAGGAATTCACACAACAAGTTAAAGAAATGATTATTGAATTCTCCACCCGAGTCAGAGATTATCAATCATGTGTGGAATTCCATGTTTACAAATGTAGCACTCGTAAAACTTCCTAGCGCACTCAATCGCAGTTTTAGTTTTAAGCGCTATCAGTTCTGCATATTGAGTCAAAGCATTTATAATTACTAAGAGGTGCTTATTTCCTCTGTCTGACTCGTAAAACCCTGTTAATAAATCTTAGTGTACTCTTTCAAAGGGTTGATTGGGCACGGTATAAGCCCCTAGGCGGACAGGTGTTTTCATGTGCCCTTTGTTTTCCTGACAAGTGCGATAATTAGCTATGTGCTTTTTAATATCTGTAAGCATCGTATGCCAATAAAATAATGATTTAGCTTTCTGTGATATTATGGAGAACCCCGGGTGGCCATGCAAAGGATTTGCATGCAACCAATTTAGGACAGTGGGTATAAGTGAGATTGGTACCACTACCTGGTCGTTAGACACTTGTGGTGTATTGCGGGTTTTCCTTGTCACGGATCTACACAGAATATTATCTTTGATTATATAATTCTGCTGCGTATACTTTATATATTCATTTTCCTTAGTATTTCCGTTCAAAGCATTTATGATTTTTTCTAATTGCTGATCTTTTCTTTGTTGCGTCTATATTAGTTCAGCGCTCCAGCCCAGATCTTCCTGTTCAGATACAGTTTTAACAATAGGCATGGATTTTGATATATCTATTAATTCAGCTAATGGCTCCGTACAAGATGACGCGGGGTTGCGTGAATACTTCAGCAATGATATTGGCTTTCCCAGGTAAATACACAATCCTCGCGCCAAAGTCTTGGATGATCATATGCCACTGAGTTCGTTTGGGGTTGTGACTAAAGCCTTTAAAGATGTCGGTTAGGGGCTTATGATCAGTAAGAACCTTGACGGGATAACCGTATATTATGAACTTAAAATGCACTAGTGAATTAACAATAGCTAGCCCTTCCTTGTTTATTACTGAATATTTACTTGCAGAAGGTCTCAGTTTACGTTAATAAAAAGCTATTGGGAAAAACTGTTTGTCTAATTGCTGAAGAAATACCCCACCTACTCCTAGGTCTGAGGCGTCTGTTGCAATGAAGAATTCCATTACAGAAGTCAGGAAATTTTAAGATAGGAGAACTACACAGTTCATCTTTCAAAGTATCAAACGCCTGTTGATGCTGCTCAGACCATATGAAATCTACACCCTTCTTCGTAAGATCGGTTAGGGGAGCAGCTATTATTGAATAATTGCATATAAAAGGCCTGTAATACCCACTACACCCCAGAAATTGCTGTATTCCCTTGACATTAGTAGGTTCGGGAAGTTATGGATAGCCGACACCTTATCGTGGACTACTTTAAGACCTTGACTAGACACCATAAAACCTAAATAGACTAATTCTGTTTTGAATAATTCACAATTACTAATCTTTACCCTTAAATTATGCTGTCTTAGTCTCTGTAGCACTAGCTCCAGTTTACATAGATGTTCTTCTAAGGTATTAGAAAAGATTACAAGGTCGTCCAAATAGGCATGCAATATGTCCCCTAACAAGTCTCCAAACAGTATGTTGAGCTTTCTAGTGAATGTTATGGGACACACAGTAAACCAAAAGGCATACGCAAAAATTCATAATGTCCCCTGGCTGTGCTGAAGGCAGTGTATGGGATACTATCTTCTTCTAATGGTATCTGGTGAAAGCCTTTAAGTAAGTCCAAACTGGTAAAATATTTGTTCTGACCTATCAAAGATAAAATATCGTCAGTATATGGCACTAGGAATCGATCAGGGATCGTTTCCTCATTTAAGCGACGGAAGTCTACGCAGATACGCCATGTTTGATCTTTTTTCGGTACAACTATCAACGGAAAATTATAAGGGCTTTAATTTCCTAATGATTCCTTTTAGCATTTTACCTACTTCATCATTTATCTCATTCTGGAATTTCATAGGGAGTCTGTAGGAGGGTACATAGATAACTTTCTGCTTGTCTTTTAACCTTATTTGGTGTTCTATGACATCCGTTTTACCTAAGGATCCATCCGTAGTGGAGAAAACATCATGATATTTAGTTAAAAGATCAAAAATTTTCTGCTGAATTTCCTCTTCTTGAATGTCTTTATTGATTTTATTTTTGTAGATTGCAAAAGGTATTCCACCGCAACTGATTGAGAGTGATTGATCTCAGCGACAGTAAGAATGCGATGTTTATAAACTTCCACATCCAAGATATGTTGATTTTTGTAAATTACTTAAGTGGTATTCAAATGATTACACACTTCAATATTACATTGTTGTTGTGAGCCGACTGTATAAATGGCTTGTGTGACGGACAATCCGTTAGTTTTCAGAGTGTCGGAAAGGATTAATATTTCAGATCCCGACTAAGTTTTCTTTACTCGCACTAATATATTCGAAGTTACGTTCGGCTCGATAAATTGTTTGCAAGCTGATAATACGTGGGAACGAGAATTCTGTTGGGTCGCATATATTATTTCTTGATTCATGAGACAAGTGATTGGCTCTTCAAAGTACGTTACTGTTTTATTTGTCGTCTCTTATTTATCCTATTCATCCTATTTATTAAGGTATTAGAAGACTTATAGAATTTTCCTTTGATGTACACGCCGTGTTTGGCAGGGGCTGAGGTAATGTTTTGAGTGCCCATAGATGGGTATCCTATAATTACAGCTGGATACATATCAATGTTTTGTACGACGATAAAGATATCGGCAAACATGCGCTTACCGACCTTGTACTGAACATGAGTTACTCCTATTACATTTAATTCATTATTTCCTATACCCGAGAGCCTTACTCCGGAATTCTCTATTGGGAAGTTCGAAAATAACAAGTGGTGAGTCCTCAAATCAATGATATTACGTGGACTACCAAAATCAAAAAATAATGTGAAGGATCGGTGTTCTAAATTTACAGCATCTAATGTTGGCCGTAACTCATTTTGGCTTATTATTGTGTGCATTTGTTGCAAATCTACGGGAACCTGCACTGATTTATTGGATTCGGCCGTATGTTTCATAGGAAAATCTATTGCCTCACAATGATCTGGTAAATTATTAAATGGATTATTTGAAACAAAAGATGTTGATATGAATGACCCAACATCATTCTCTCCCCCAATGGAGTTAACTACGTGGTATTTGCTTTGCTTTTTACATTCGGAAAATCCGTCTGACCTTGCGAGTTCTGGGTAGACGGCCCAGTAACAGAGTTACTTGAAGCACTATTTGTTTGTTTTTGATTTTGAACAGCATTACCGTTCGCCTGTTTTTTCTTATTAAACTGAGGATTCTTCTTTATATTTCCATAGGGAACTGTTTGCTTGTTTCTAGGATTCTGCTGTTGATTACGCGAAAAGCATCGATTATATGAATGGGTTGAACTGTTATGAATCGAACAAAATCGCATCCTACAGTCTGCAATTATGTGACCTTCATGTTTGCAATTGTAACAAGTCATCCCTGCAGCTTCATTATTTCTAACTATGTTTATTTGTGGCTTAGTCTCATTTTTTGCAAAAACTTGAGTAAGCAAGGGATCGAGGTCAGTACACTTAGACATGTGTTTTTTTATCTGTTTATACTTATCTAGTTCTGTACTTTCGAGCGTTAGCTTTTTATCAAAACACCTCACTAAAGCTTCAGGCAACATAACTGTCATGCAAGTTAAATACATTAGCCATAAGAAATCTTTCACGGCGATGTTATCTCCTGTAACCCATGTGGAATTACGTAAATTATCTTGATATTCATTCAGCTGGTCGGCAATGAGTGCCGCCCGTTCTATAACATTAAGCTGAATCATAGAGGCTTGATTAAGTATGTTTCTTAACGCCAAAACTACGTCTAAAGCTTCTTCACCGCCATATATTGCACGTAGCCTAACTTTGAAATCGTCCCATGTAACTGCCTCTTGGAAAGAGACTCCTCTAAGATACGCGCTTGCATCCTCTTTAGCAAAGTCTATGAAACTTTTAGCTTCTTGTAATTGTACAGATGGGTCTGTGATGTGTTTTGCGTTTAAATGAGCATCTACTGACGAGATCCATGACTCGACATTCTGAGGCAGGAACCCATTAACCCAACCTTGAAAAGGAACAATAGCTGATCTTGCACTCACTAGAGTAACCACGGGACTGGGGTTACTGGGTCCAGGATTCAAAGGTGGCGTCATGTTAACTTTAACTTTTTTCCTATCACTACGATTCCTAGCGATCCTATCAAAATATCTATATGAATACACACGTCCACTGCGTAAACGCATATGCACTATACAACAAAGATGTGTTGCAGATTATAACTAAGTCCCCCAAAATGATGATATTAAGACAGTTAATGTGATAAAGATATTTCCCGAGAACTTCTGAAAGAAAACGGAATTAGCACAAAGAGAAAAAAAAAAACTCAGCAGACGAGAATTCATAGTTGAATATAGATTCCTTTAATGAAGGAAGATTAAGATTACATTTAACTCACCCCAGCAATAATGGACGATCGACTCATGACATAAAACACTTCACTGAAAAAACCGGAATGAATAAAGGATGTAAAGGATGTACTTAGCTCAGTATATATGCGTGAAGATTGTTTTGATCCGATGACGTCACGTCCTCTCCCTCTCTCTCTCGTTTGCAGGAAGAGTGTAGCTGGCGTGATGACCTTCGACTTGGCTTCTTGTCGTGTGTCGTTTATTCGATGACTGTTTCACTAAACGTTAATACAGATACTAGAATTCGTCTCGATGAATGACATTTCATCGTATTCTTAGGATGTTTACTGATGCTTGTTGATTGAAGATCCTATTTCCTCAGTTTATATCTGATTTATAGCTGATATTCGATGATTCTATTACTTCGGTATACGTAGATACTCCGTTGTAATTGTAGATTTATTACTGTTGTAACTGCTGATTATTACAGTTGTAACCGCTGATTGTTACTGTTGTAACCGCTGACTGTTACTTTTGTAACCGCTGATTGTTACTGTTTTAACTGCTGCCACCAATTGTTAGTGTACGAATGTTGTACGTACACATTGTGGTTCCATCCTCATGTCTCTTCAAATGTGATATAGAAATATTAGACTTGTATGTTTCTTCTTAAAATAAGTCCAAAGTTTTAGGTTAACGTTAAACAATTTATTGATAGCTCCATCACTGGAGTACGGGATGGTTAAGTCGGATGACCATTCAGTATGAAAAGATGAATAGAACTGATTTTCAAGAGGGTCGCGTCGATAACGTAACTCTAGCTATCTCAGTGTTTTATATAATAATCCAATGAAATGATCACGTAGCCTTATGGCCGGAAGTCAGGTGATTCCGGTAGGGCTCAATAGGTCAACTGCTTACAACGGGAGGCGTTGTGACTTGTTTACAAGACACACATAAATGTTTATTCATGCAATGCCTTCCAGGCTACTGCAAGCATTGCTTAGTATGGTCTAGTTTCACATCCTGTTATGGCGCTGTTGTTACACTCCTAATTCGCCAATGACCCTTTGGATCATGGGGTATATATATTTTTTATTATCTGTCAAAATTATCAATACTAAAAATACAAAATACACAACGAAAACAATATATTCAGAAAAAAAATACATTTATCCTTAGCTACAAACAGAATTAGAAAATCTTTACAGTATGGTATATTTTAAAACATGGCTCAATGCAAAGAGGAACATCACACGCAGAACACTGATAATATGTTTTCTGTTATGTTCTTTCTTTCTTAGTACTATGGAAACAAACGTGGCAGCGTCTTTTGAGGCTTAGGATTAATTTCTGAGGAGGCAAATGACGCTGGAAAATTTTTCTTACTTCCCCCGCTCTTACTAGTGCTTCCTGATATCTATATATTAATGGTCTTATTGCCTGCTGTATGAGATAATTAAACGAAAGCTAGTTCCCAGTTCTTACCTGGTACATCGTATATGCATTGAGAAGGCACATGTCTATTATATGAAAAAATAACTTCTTATACCACTTAGAGCTTTTTCTCATAAACTCATTGGTGCTCAGATACATATAACTTCTA
>NC_090737.1:58840269-58860269 GCF_036898095.1 Palaemon carinicauda
ACATGTATCTGTCTTACTTCATTTATATCACCATTCAACGATTCTAGCAAAAACTATTTCGTATTCTATTGAAGGAAATTGCATGGGGACACATGTTTATATGTCTTCTGTAAAATATATTCTGGGCATGATTTTAGAGTTTTGTATAGACGTAAACGGCACCAATAGAATCAATAAGCAGCTATGAAATCTGTTGTTGGACTCCTGTTTTAGGGCATATTAGTATCATATACAGAATGTGAATAGGATATTTATAATCATGATATAAGATGGAAATAATGATTTTGGTAATTCTTTGATAAAAGGACTGATAGAGAAGCAAACTAATTTACATTTTGTTAGGGTCAACACTAGGATGTATAGTGAGCGGAATAATGGAAATATTTGTTCTTAAATAATGTATATATTATTATATGTTTCAATAAGACTCTGGCTTTTGAACAAAATTTTAATTGTCATTCTATAGGTTTGAATGATGTTGGGTCTTTTCAACCTTTTAGACATCATCCGCCTACATCTAAGATTTCATAGTCTTGTACAGGAAATGGTATCATTTTAATGCTGATCATCTTAATGTACACTTGAGTTCAGGTAATCTTTGTGATTCAAGAACAGAAAACAAATTTTTAAATGGAAGATTTTGCTACAATTTGGGCAGATGAATTATTAGAAAATGAATCTTGGCCCTTATGCCTGTGAGAGAGTAATCATCCTTACTTTAAAAGAATAAATAAATAAAAATAAAACCTTTGGTATTGTACAGCTATCCAGATAAAAGGAGCACAACTCTATTGTGAGGAGCCCCCAGTTAGGTATTAAGTGATAACAGAATGAATGTAACTAACTTTATTTCAGCATACAGCGAGCTTTTGTAACAACAGTTTCAGTGAAAGGAGGTTACAATAATTGAAAGATATTGATACACGCATATACAGGCAGAAACAAGATATTAGTGCGAGTAGAGAGCCAATTTCTTCAATTTCAGCGAACGTTTGTTCGGCAGTTAGCAGACAATCTGGTGGCTGGCGTCTGAAACTGGCAAACACTGAGGCCTTTGTCGCCTTGATAGGGTGATAGATATCTAATTTTCTAGAAACCATATATTTTTCATGAAGTTGTGGGAGAAAAACTTCTGAGTACAATGTGAGGAGGTGGGCATAGGCATCCATGGGTTGGCTGATGTGGATATGAAGGTCGGAGGGGGTGGATTGAAGAGACATAGATGATTACGAATCCACGTTGATTAACTGTTGGTGGGCTACATCGACCATGGGGTGGAAATGTGAGAGGAAATCTGCACCGAGTATTGGCAATGTGATGACAGCAACCAGAAAATGATAAATATATTTAGCACAATAATGTAAGTGTTTCATAACCCTAGGTGCATATTGCAGATCAGTTGGTTGTACCAGGTAGATGTCAGCCAAAATTAGACAAACTACGTTGTGTCCTGCAGAGTGGCCTTGGCAGAAGAGGATAATAAGCACCAGTGCCTACCAAAGATCTTACACCTGTACCGACATCATATAAAAAGAAAAGATTAGTGACAGGGGAGCCCACTGCCACAAGCGATGGTTTACTTACATGTTTTTGGCCAATGACAACCATTCCCACAGTTTTTTGCAGCAGCAACAAAATTGGAGTGACAGTAGCATAACTACAGCCAATGGGCGTCAGGAAGTATCTGGAGACGTCGTTGGTTGGGGCCTAAGCAAAGGGGGTGGTATAAGTGGGTTGTGGGTGGCATTGTTGACTCTCTGGCACTTCACGTGGGGCGGAGGAGAGGGCGTTGGCGATATACTGCATTTTCTTCGGCTTCAGTTGGTGTTGAGTAGGTGTCCAATTTGTCAGGAATGGAGGCATTGATGGAGGTCTGGAAGGTGGTGAAGTGGCTGACCATAACAGTGTCGACTTTTCTCATCACGGCCTTCATAGGCAAAATATCGACTTCTGGGATCGCAGCACATATAGGTCGGGTAGGCACACTACCCAAAGGGACAAAAGTAGATTCACTTCTCAAGGAGCTCTGTCTGCCACAGGTTGTAGGCGAGGGATACTGGTTATTTCAATGAGAGCAAGCTAAGCCTTTTGTTCCTCCAACGGTTGTTGCCAGAGCTGAAAAAGTTTCTCTGTACATGCGACTGGTGTTGGCGAGTACTGCTCCAGGAGGTATGACTTGAGGGTGGTGTGTGTTATTGGCGTATCTCCTTCCTGGTACAGCCAATCAGAGATTTCTGGGAAAGGGTCCTCGGGGATCACTGGGAGAAAGTAATCTGCTCTGGAACTTGACCAAGTGGTACCTTTGATGTGAAACTGGACTTCAGCATGCTAGAACCAGGCAAAGGCTTCTCAGATGGCGTGGTGTTGATAATGGAGTAAGTGTCTGGCGGCAGCATCATCAAACAACAAAAGGCAGCATTGTAGGGGAAAGCAGGTGGGAGTTGAACAATTGGACAGTCACTTATGTGTGGAGGAAGCAATCAAATATTGAATGATAAGCGTAGTGAATGTAACTAACTTCATTTAAATAGACTGTGAGCTTATATAACAGTTTCAGTGAAAGAATGTCACAAGAATTCAAACAGATTGAAATATGCACATACATTTACAAAAAAAAGTTATGATTGCGAGGGGAGAACGATAATGATGCTATACTAAAAACAGAAATACTGTTACAGTGTACGAGCGTGTGATACGCATGAGTTACAATATTGACTTATTCATATATTGTCACTTGTTAGTACAATAAAACAACAATTCTCTTCCAAAAACAAACTTTTAAGTAGCGTCAGATCAACTAATTTTAACTTGAGGCTGACTATTGCAATGAATTAAATAAACATTAATAAACAACCTTTTTTAGAAAAATAACATCCAAGGCATTTAACATATTCTAAATCTGTCGTTTCATCCTAAAATATGCTGTCTAATTGTGAAGAATATAATTGGTTTCATTCCAATAACTTTACTTTCATTTACTTTGATGGCTGCTTTTCTGGTCCCATACAGCAGGAAAACCCTACTCTCTACAGAACCTCCGTTATCGTTTCAGATCATGTATTGTTTATAAAGGATATTCTTGTTTTTTTTGGCGTAAATTTTATTTCTACATAATCAAAGCTTGTTACACTAATTTTTTACAACATTCTGAGATTTGAGTAACTTTTATGAACAGAGTCCGACACCCCTACCAGACCTACATTCTCTCACTAGGCGAAATAAAGCATGTGTGGGGGGCGTCATTTAAGTGATCTTTTGTCTTGTCCAAGTTATTTAACCATGTCTCTGATAATGCTAGCATATCCAAATATTTTTCGTTTATCAATTGTCGAATTTGAACAGTCTTATTACCTACAGATTCTATATTCACATAGCCACAGTTTCTGACATACTTAGTAACCATGATCAGTATTTTCCACTAGTCTTTTCAATTCCAAGTCATAAGCTTTGCAGTTTCTAGAATTTACTGTGTGGTCACTTGGTTTGATTAACTTTGTGCAGTTTATACACTTTGACACTTGCAAACTACACTCCTTGCTGGAGTATCTCCATGAACATTTCCGGCAGACTTTATCAGCATTCTTAGACTTGCAATCTTTCTCAAAATTTCCATATCTTTGACAGTGGTAGCAGGTGATCACGTGGTACCTATCACGTATGCTATAGATACCCCATCATAACGAAACTTAGTCCCCATTATCATGAATAGCCCTCTGAATTTCAGGATCACATTTCAGCAGTGGGTGGTCCCCCCAGAGGCGTTTGTCTTCAGGACTACACTTATCTTCTCTTCTATATTTTGGATTTGGTCCAGGATGCGATTTCTTTGAATCAAAGCATTTACTACATCATCTTCATCAATGAAAACATTGCATATCATTATATTTGGTTTTAGTTTTCTGATTTTTCTCGTTTCAATGTCAGCCACCAATGTCTGAGTTTTATTTGCAGCCTTTTCTCTGATTATATTGTTTGCAAAGTTTACAACAACATTTCCATTCATAGTTAACCTCATGTTAAGTATAGGAATGTCTTTAAGTGCTTGTTAAACCTCACGTTTTCTTCCAGTAATTATAGTTGTTGTATTTGTTGATTTATTTATTAACAGATTTTTTCCTTAACTTTATCAGTAAATGCCGGTTTCTCCGGTTTTGGGTCTATCAATGTTTAAAGTGTTGCTTTAATTGATTCCATATTCATGGCATGAATGTCAACTTTCTTAGTGAGGACGGTGGTCTAGGTGGAGTTTTCTGCGTCTGCGCTACGGTCCGCAAGTTTGTTTTCCAAGTCATCTATTTTTGCATCTTGTTAATTCAGGGACAGATCTCTCACGTTCACATCTTCCTTTAATTTTGATATTACTAAATTGTTTTGTCTGGCTTCACATACGCAGTGTGGGCATAACAATTCTAGGTTATTCCATTCATTAGCAGTGATGGCTGTCACTATATGCACACATTTCTTATGGTGGAGTCTATTACATTCACATACTATCCATTTTTTTCTTTTTCCCTCTGTGTTATTACATATGAAGCAGACATAGTTAGGAGCAGACATAGTGTACTGTTTCTTATCACTTAGGTTTCTCCATAAGACTAACTCATATCAATTCAATGATATTCTAAGCAAGAAACACAAAGCTAAACATGACTCACGGCGTGTATAACAGAGCTCTAAACAACACGACCATATGTATACAGTGGGGAAACTACTGATATATATCTAAGATAAAAGAATTATTATCATTTAGAAACCCCCCCCCCAAAAAAAAATATGGCTAGAAATAACAAAAAGACATTTGATCTCAGTCAGCAAAATTGTCATGTATTTTCTACAACATCAAATTCTCATTATAGCAAACTCAAATACCTTCAAGAATCTCCCTTACCTTAAAATATGATATGGTTGTCACTTACCAATATTCGAGTTAAGAAACATTACTAAAATACGCTTTAACTTTGTAATTAATTACTAGGTAAAGAGAGCTAAGAAACTTAGGGTTCTGATACCTCGGTAATAAATGTCTCTTACTCACGATTCTTGGATCAGAAATCCTATTCCTGCTCGCAGTTCCTAAAAGATTTTAATAGTGTTGACTACTTCACTGTGAGCTATTGAGGGAGCTACCAGGTTTCACCAATACGTCTACCTGTTGTGTCATCAGTAGCCATTGCCCAAGACCTACATATAGAGTAGGTCTGTTGACGCGCAGCTTAGGAGAGCAGCGCTGGCGTCACTCAGGTTAAACTGACCGCACAAACCCTTTATTTTCTAACCTAAATTTTGCTATAACTGTTTTTTTTTTTTTTTTTTTTTTTTACGAAGATCTAAGAGTATGATTAATATTATCTTTAATTGAGGGTTGTTGTATACATATCACAGATGTTTGAACACAATTTCATTAAAGAAATAATTATAACCCAAGTACAAAAAGAAATAGATATAGGGTTATAGAGTAATAAATCTTATTCACTCTACAGTAGATAGTTACTGGTATACATACAAGAGGAATAATGAAAAGAAAGAAAGAAAAAAAAAACATTACACAAAGTTACATCGGTCATTTTTTCATTTCACTTATTTTGACATCTCAATCATTTTGTCATCTTATTTATGTTGTCCTCTTACTCATATTGTCATCTTACTTATTTTGCCATCTTACTCATTTTGTCATCTTAACTCATTTTGTCATCTTACTCATTTATCATCTTACTCATTTTATCATCTTAGTCATTTTACGCTTTCTCTCTCCACTCCTTTGCCATATTTCAATTCAATATACGGATTCTGAAAACATTCAACATGTTACAAAATTTAAGCCTTTGTCAATTAAATGATTCCGAACCAATTTAATTAGATGTGGAACATCTGATAACACAAAGATGTCCCTATCAGAAGCAGTATGATTTGTAAAAGAAGGTTTGTCTATTGTCTTGCCTAAAGTTTGGCACAATTTAATATTCGTAGTATTAAGATCATTTACCATAGCAACAACTGAAAATCCTATCATTTCTATTTTTTTTTCATTATTATTTTAAACAAGAGATCTCTTTTTTTATACTACGGTCAAAATCCTAATATACGATCTGTTTCCAAGACCCAACAATCCCCTTAACATTACACACGGAAAATTTCTTTTAGGAGAGTCGAGTGTGTTTGTTCCCGTGTCGTATGTCCATTCATGAGCAACACTCATTTCATCAAATTTGCTCTTTGGGGAAGTAATGAAACATAAGATCTCCATTCCTGTCACAACTGGAGTTATATCCGTCAACTGCACAATTCTTTGGCATATTTATGGCTACCTGAAGTTTTTTTTTTCTTCTTTTTTATTTAAGTATATTATAAGAAAGAGTTATCGAATTTCTGTATCAAAATAGTAAAACTGTATTATCGCTCTAGCTCTCACAAACGAGTTGATACCTTCGTCAGTTATTGTCGACTAATTAGGGAAGTGTGCAGCGGGCCACCTGCCTTTCCCCTGAACTACGCCATGTGCGGAATTGGTCGAATTTTGGCTCAAGGTAACAGACCTACTCTATCTGTAGGTCTTGCCATTGCCTGTCTCTTGATGTGTCTCACTTCGGTTGACCGGGGATATGGACTCTGATCACATGCATAGACAATATGGTCAGAAAAATAAATAAATAAATAAATAAATAAAGTACATCTTATCAGATGATTACTAAATTTTATATTCCCATGGAAGGATTTTTTTTTTTTGGTCTCAGGTTAATATATTGATAATTAATAGCATTTTTTTCTGGATGATTCGACAAGGCGTAAAAATCATGATTCCATTTCAAAAGATTTAAGGTATCCTCATAATTATAAACGTATTTCGTGATTGCACAGTTTCTTCTTATCTAATATCAGTCAGTTTGTGATACTACAGCATATACCAGTATGACAAACAAAAATTAATAAATTTTTGAGAGTGATTTAGATCACCCCATCAAATGAAAAAACGTCTGTAAATTTTTTACTACGTAAAATATTTCGTTTTTCTGTTAACCAATAAAAAAAGGGCACTGCTGTCTGGATAACATTTTATTACGTAAAAAATAAAAGTGCAGTTGATTTGTCACAGTGATCAGTAAAGCTTAATGGTCCTTTTATATTAACTAGTGTACGCAACCAGTAAAAAAAATCTTAGATAGATAAGCACAGACATATAAACCCACGCTGAATCAACCTGTACCGCAAGTGTTGTATCGTTAGGGCGATTTGTGGGAGATTGTGGTTTCAGCGTACAGTCAGAATCAAAAGAACGCCGACACTCAGGGGAAATCTTTCATCAGATGTCTCTAGTGTTCCCATGACAAAACAGACAACGAGTTGCTCCTCTTACTACTGCTACGAAATGGGCGGAGCCTTCTCCAACCTTGGTGAATCAAAGACAGTAAACGGCTGTCTTTGTTAGCGCAAGCATTGCAATGTTACAAATCAAGTTGCCATATTTCATTCTCAGTTATCATTTGACGTCTCAAATATCCACTACAAATACTGAATACTCAAACACACACACATACATACATATATATATATATATATATATATATATATATATATATATATATATATATATATATATATATACATATATATATATATATACATATATACATATATATATATATATATATATATATATATATATATAGACATATATATACATATATATATATATATATATATATATATATATATATATATATAATAGTGTATATATATATGTATATATATACATACATATATATATATATATATATATATATATATATATGTATATATATATATGTGTGTGTGTGTGTATGTATATGGTATATATATATATATATATATGTGTGTGTGTGTGTGTGTGTATGTATATATATATATATATATATATATATATATATATATATATATATATATATATATATATATATATATATATATATATATATATATATATTATATATATATATATATATATATATATATATATATATATATATATATATATATATATATATATATACACATATTATGAACCCACAAAATCATGTAGAAAATATTGGAGTGTCGTAGCTAAACAATTCCTTCCGTTAACAGCTATATTTGATTATATTAACCCTTTAAGGTCCACCCTAGGTTTTATGGGAAACTTTAAAAATTCCTTTTAGTATGTTGTAGTATTAGAAAATACAAGATCTTTTTATTCCTGTGTACTTTTAAAAAATTTTCCAAATTACCAAAATAATTGCATGCAATGAAGTATCCCATTTGGGTACCTTGGGCGAGTTTACGCGGACCACGCTCATCCCATATGGGATCTATTGGACCATAACGGCACAGATTTTGAAGTTTCGCCCAACAGTTTTTTTATAGTTCTAATGTATAACAGAAAGTTTTTTTATAGTGCCAATGTATAACAGAAACACATATATGGCTTAACAATTTAATTAAATAAGAAATACGTTATAAATACAAGAAAATACAATATTCAATAAATACAAAAATACTATAAAAATACAAAAATACTCTGAAAATGCAAAAAAATATAATAAACCTTACTCATCATTGATAAAATAGAAACATTATAAAACTTACTTTAAAATCTATTGAAAAAGAGCAAAAACAAAAATTACTTGGAAATCTTATGAAACAAAGCAAAACAATTACGATTTTCAGTGAGGCAAAGGGCCACCTTGCACTCCTCACACATCCAGTGAGACCTGTGGATGTGGCCTGCAGTTGAACAGAACTTGCAGGTCTGCCTCATGGTGACATGCTTTGGCATGTGTAGGGCAGTGGCATCCTGGCGTGACTCTATACTTGGCAAAACTGCCCGTTGGCCCCTTTTGGGCAAAGGGACATCCCTGGTGCCAAGAGAATTTCTAGTAATCCTGAAGTTTGATGTCTTGAAACTTCTTAGCCAATTGGAGATATCCAGTCGGAAGTCCTTGAGGGGCTTTGGGTTCGTCTGCAAAGCCAAGCAATCCCTCTTGTACAGAATCCAAGCGTTGCAGATGATCAGGTCCAGGAGGTAAGCAAAGAGCCTCATGTAGTACCTCTTTGCTCTGAAGGGGGTCTTGTAGAGGTGTGTCAACATGTCACTTTTGTCGATGCCACCCATGCGGTTGTTGTACATCTGGATGGCAGATGGACAAGGAATGGGAACCTTCTTCTTCTGTGCCCTGTTGTACCGCTCCACTGTTCCCATGGGGTTGACACCGACATCAGTGGACAAGATTGTCACGACGCTGTTGTCCTTCCATCTTGCAACGAGGATGCCATCAGAAGAGACGTAGTCCAGTGTGCCCCTTTGCGTCGTTTTCTTGCTCATCTCCTTCACAGACTTCAGGGGAGGATGTCCAACTCGGTTTTCCCTGGCAGTTCCCACATACCGGCATCCATACTTCGATCTCAGGTACTTAGCCAACCCTATACTGGTGAAGTAGTTGTCTGCATACACTGCTGCGTGACTTGGGTCCTTGATGGTCTTAACAAGGGAGACAACAAACTTGGAAGTGACAGACATGGCATTCTCCTCTTCAGACAGCTGAGTAGGGTGGCTCACAAAGGTTGTCTCCCCTTGGTACATAAGAATATCATGCACAAATCCATCCACGCTGGAGCGGCAGAACAACTTGTAGCCCCACTTGTCAGGCTTCTTGGCTACATACTGGCGAAGGTTACCAGCCCTTGTGCCCTTGTAGGCAACCATCACTTCATCAATGGAATGGATAGGAGTCTCAGGAACTTTCAGGAACTCTCTGGTGACCTTGCTGAAGGGGACTCTCACCTTGAAGAACCGATCTTGGGAGCCTGCTGCCTGGTCATTGTCGTTGAAGTGAAGTGATGATCGAATGGCCTTGAAGCGGTTCCTGGACATGAAGTCTGCAACCTGAAGAATCCTGGTCTTCACGGCCCAGAAGTCGACGATGCTAGGGAGAGGAACCAGGCCCATGTATATGATGAGGCCAAGGAAAACCATGACATCCTCTTCTGATATGTGGAAGTTACTGCCTACATCCTTCTGTCTTGAGTACAGGTTGGACTGGAAAACGATGTGATCCCTCAATTCAGCTGTGAAGAACTGAGAGAAATACTCATAAGGTTCCCTCAAGAAGTCCGGCTGTGGATGAATGAAGTCGGGCAGGGGTTGGATGTCAATGTCGTCCTTCTTCCATTCACCAACACGAGGCCTCTTAGGGTTAACCTCACCTTCACCTTCCTCTTCCACAGGCATCTCCTGAGGGACAACAACATTGACCCTGCGACCTGAAACAAGAATAAATAAGTGAAACAGTAAATGAACCGTGTGTGCTGGTGTGTGTGCATGCATGTGTGTGCATGTGTATGTCAGTGAGTATGCATGTGTGTGCATGTGTATGTCAGTGAGTATGAATGTGTGTGCATGTGTATGTCAGTGAGTATGCATGTGTGTGCTTGTGTATGTCAGTGAGTATGCATGTGTGTGCATGTGTATGTCAGTGAGTAGGCATGTGTGTGCATGTGTATGTCAGTGAGTATGAATGTGTGTGCATGTGTATGTCAGTGAGTATGAATGTGTGTGCATGTGTATGTCAGTGAGTATGCATGTGTGTGGTTGTGTATGTCAGTGAGTATGCATGTGTGTGCTTGTGTATGGCAGTGAGTATGCATGTGTGTGCATGTGTATGTCAGTGAGTATGAATGTGTGTGCATGTGTATGTCAGTGAGTATGCATGTGTGTGCATGTGTATGTCAGTGAGTATGCAAGTACACAAATAAGTTTAAAAAATACTTATTGTTTACAAAAATTTAAAGAGCAACACAATGAAAACAAATTTAAAGAGCAACCATTGTAACAACTAGGCTTTTAAATTTTTTTTTTAAACAAATCTCTCTCTCTCTCTCTCTCTCTCTCTCTCTCCATCGCCATCTCCATCTCCATCTCCATCTCCTCTCTCTCTCTCTCTCTCTCTCTCTCTCTCTCTCTCTCTCTCATACTAACCTCTAGCATTGGGAGGGTCAAAAGCATCCTCCAGAGTAAGGCCTTCGTCGTCAGGAACGTACGAAGGGTCGTCGTCATCACTGTCGACATCCAAAGGGCTCACGTCGACATCACTTCCTTCAGCATCGTCAGGGGCAACCCATGGTGTACGTTCCTGAGTCTCCAATGCAGCGTTGCGATGCCCATAAAACGTATGGCCACGAAACTGCAAAAAAAAAAAAAAAAATTAAAATCATGTAATGAAGAAAATGTAACTGCCTAACAAAAAAGTAATTTAATCCCTTGTAAGGTAATATTTTGAATGCACATGAGCCTAACATATCTAAATCATCACTATTATTTCTACAAATATGGTCAAAACTATTCACAAATGTCTCAGACAATCACTAAAATAAATTGCAAAAACGATGTGCGTCGTAACCTAGTGCGCGGTAGAACCGTTACGGTCCAATAGATCCCATATTGGATGAGCGTGGTCCGCCTAAACTCGACCGAGGTAGCCCATGCGAGATCTATACTTTTTCCGATAGTCACTATGACACGTCAGTAACACTACAGCCATTGAAACCCACATCAAAAGGTAAACATATCACTCGGCTTCACTATCCTACAGTCACTGTGTACTTACCATGATTACGAAGGTCGGGGGGGGGGGAAACGTGGACGTTACTGCGACGCGTCTTGACACTTTTGCGGCTGGAGCACAAGTGAGGTGTCTTTGGAAGGAGCTACAGACTTGGCGAGAAGGGCAGGCGGCTTCTAATTGGCTGATTCGAAGAGCAGAGGCGTGTCTCTATGAGTTGCCAAAGCGTCAATTTCAGACAGGCATAAACATGTTCACCACGACTACCCAAAAGTAGCTGTTTTAAAGATCCCGTTTGGGCTATTTGGTCCTTAAAGGGTTAACATTAGTTTTGTTCAAGGTACCAATGAACGAAAAAAGTAATTTCAATTATGTTTTAATGTTAAAAAGTATTAATAAAAAACACCATACATGAGTTATACCCACATAAAGGACGTTTTTAGAGAGAGAGAGAGAGAGAGAGAGAGAGAGAGAGAGAGAGAGAGAGATCAAATGGTTTGAGCTTACTCTAGTAACAGCACAAACTCCTTTTTAGACATTTATGCATATCATTTTTTTTTTTTTTTTGTCATTATTATGTAATATTTCCAATGAAAATGATTGCTTATGCTCCCAAAAGCTTATCGTTATTTTTCAGATGATAGATTGACTGCTAAAAACTACTTACAGTTTATAGATATTTCTTAATACGTGAGGATACTTTATTGTAAAATATTTCTCAAATTATTCAGATTCAGGGGCATGCTCCGTTTCAGTCCTTAGAGTCTAAGCCCCTTTCCCTTTATTCATCATTTATTTTACATACCCATTGTTGAGCTTTGTCATCTCACCGTCTGCTGTCTTGGCCTTGAAGGATTAGCATTGCCATTTGAACTAAAATCTTAAACATATATAGTAAAATCTTTACTACATCGCTAATTCAATCTTTATCGTAAGTGCTTTATTCACTTGATAATTATCGAAACTAAATGGCAAAATTGGAGATAGTTATTACAGGATATAAATAACTGGATTATTTTGTTAGAATCAAATGCTTATCCAAATAATGGTTGATTTTGGGGGAAAATGACTATAATTGCTTTTGGGCGTTTGGAGGATTTGCTTCCTTAAGGATCTATATACCAACATATGTCAGGCTGCTATAGTTTGATCATTATATTTTATACTCCTCTATATACCTTATATGTTCTGTAGGAAAATTTAACCAGTTGCTTTAAAATCGACTAAGATATTTTCTTTAACTGGAATAAAGATAGAGGAATGGGATATATATTGTATAAAAAATCTGAGGGGCACCACTTATTCACGGAAGCATGCTTCACAATGCAATTTATTTTTACTTCGATGGATATTGTAAAAACTAAGATAGAGGAAAATGAAATACAGATCTCCAAATGCCTTATTCCGGAATCCAGCTAATGAATATCTTGTCTTGTTGTCACACAAATATCAAATAGTTCCAAGTTGGAATAGTCAAGTGAAGGTGTTTCTGCTGCCGCTTGGGAGAGATTTCTTTTATGAAGGCACAGTGAGAAGCTAAGAACCAAAGTTGATGCCCTAAGACGAGCACCGAGGCAGAAGAGCATTCATTTTAAAGATATTTAATAAGTAAATGAATAAATAATGATAGAAAGAAACACAAATATTAAATAATGAATCAGGGGATAGAGGAAGCTCAGGAAATAAAATCTAAAGAATGAGAGAAAATATTTAGGAATCCATGATTATCGCTCTTCAGCTGTATAAGTTAGTGATTAAAAGGACAATCAAACTTTTATTTTCGAGATATTCTAATATTTGGTTTTTCCTTTCCCCTACTCACGGCACCAGCTGTAGAAATTGAGGAGTTGGTATGGATAGCTTTTGTTCGAACAACCTGAACTAGAGCTTCACGGATGGTAATGCATTTTTCGCTTGTTAAGCGCCCATCTACCTTGTGTAATTTACCCGGTTAAGAGACCTACATCTAGCACCCCATAGCTGGGCTAATTCGGGCACTTGATCACTGTAAATAAGGACTTTATCATACAAAGCTAAGCCTATTTAAATCAAGATTATAAGACCTATGTGCATGAAATTGATAAGAGGTTGGTTTGATCTCAAAGCTGTTTAATTTCTCAAGATAAAGCTATAAGCAATTATATAATCATTGATAATTTACAATCAGGGTATTAGAATGAGGAATCATTTCGTGCTTATGCCATCTAGTTGTGTATATTCTCAGGAAAAATTAAAGGAGAATTCATTTTGGGAAAATAGGTATATCATAGTTTCATGACAAAATTTCTGAAAATTATGTCGTTCTGAGACTATGATTTGTCAATAAAACAAATTTTTTAAACCCTTTCCCAGAATGTGATAGCGTCCTCATCTACCTCAATATAAGTTATTTTCAATACGAAATAATAAATTCCGATTGTAATCAAGGTGCTTTGCAGTCATCAGTATCTATTATATCCATCATCGATTTTCTATTATGCAAAGTTAATACTTAAATTTCGCTGCTTATCGACCTTCCATCGACAGCAGCTTTTTTATTCTACTGCTGCTATCTTTTACAAATCAACTAATAATGAATTAGGTTAGCTAAATTTACTAGAACAAGGATGGTTATCAAATAAATCTCAGGCAATGATACAATATCTGACAGGCTATATCATGAGTCTACAAGCAGCCTGCCTCCACAGCCCCTAAAACAGAAATGACTTTTCAATTTGCTCAGCGTCGGAATGGCTGGGCCAGGGGGGATTGAAGTAGAACCACCCCCCCCCCCCCCCAGCCTTCCCTGGAAAGTGTCTACTTGGTCCCTCTTACGACAAAAGTATCAGTATAAAAATAATAGTATATATATATATATATATATATATATATATATATATATATATATATATATATATATATATATATATATATATATATATATATATATATATATATATATATATATATATATATATATATATATATATATATGTGTGTGTGTGTGTGTGTGTGTGTGTGATTTGTATTTGTATTGAAAAGTTGAGATATGGCAACTCGATTTTTAACATTTGTATACTTTTGCTAACAAAGGCGGCCCTTTATTGTCTGATTCGCTAAGGTTTGAGAATGCTCCGCCCATTTCGTAGAAGTTGTAAGAAGAGCAACTCCTTGTCTGTTTTGTCATGGGAAAACTAGATATTTCCCCTGAGTGTCGGCGTTCTTTTGATTCTAACTGTACCTCTCAGGGTACTCCGACTAACCACGGAATGAGTAACCCCTCCCCCTCCATACCCAAGGTATGAAGAGGAAGTGAATAATCATACGTTTGACAATGTCGCTCAGCTTGAGAGAAAAAAGAATATATACACATATATTAGTCATGAACAGGTTTATTTCAGTAATTGAGAGAGAGTGTGGCTTACATTAATTATATTGATTTCGTGAACAAGTACAACAAAACAGAAAAAAAAACACGTTAATAGAGAGAGCTACAGTAAGTGCATGCATGAAGTTGCTATCGTCTGATTTATATAATAAGCAGTTCGACCGGAAAACAGGAAGTCATTAAAACTATAACGCAACGTCGCCCTGATAAACATCAGAATTCCTCTTGAATGTAGTCGTCACCGGAACTCGACACGTCAGCGCAAGACATCTTGGACACATATTGGAAACTACCATATAAAATTAGGAAGGTCTTCACATCGATTAGTCCTGCCCAGCCATTATCCCTGTCAGAAAGGCCTGTATGGCATTATTGGACATCCTCTCACGCGGCCCGGCGTTTGCCTACTACAGGGTTTCTCTAGAAATGGACAGATAACCACCAAGCAACAGAGCCATCCAGCCATGGTGTAGAATAAACCTTCGAGGAAGGCAGGAGATTGACTTCTGCCAGTCCGTTAAAACCTCCAAAACCCAAAGAGAGAGGGAAGACAGGCGACAGAGACACGTCACAGAAGACGAAGATGGAAATCAGCTTTGCTGACCTAAAGAGGAAGAGAGTCTCCGGGAATTTTCACTCCAGAATCTACCATTTTGTGTGTTCCCTTGCCTACGGGCCCAGTGATTTTTATTGTTGAAGTTTACAGATTTTTTCTTTAGTAAATTTAGAAACTCCACGTAGCTATCCATAAACCGCATTTTCTGAGTTAGTTATCCTGGATAGTAAAATAGTATTATAACTTGCATTTGTAATCAAATCCTTTTACTTTAATAACTTAGATCGAAAATTACTAAAAGAAGCCCCGTTATTGAACAGTAATTAATCCTAGGAAGCGTCGCATATTACAAAACTAGTTAAATGAAAAATATATGAAAATTTCATGACATTCATAGTCCAGCAAAATTAGTAAATATGAAGGCTAGAAAATAAAAACCCTATCAACCGATACATCATAAACCGTTTGCAAAATGTTTGAGAAACATTGGGATCAGAATCATTTAGATTACCTGTGCTTATTACACTATAATATGAATTTTACTTAAAAATATTCCCTCTTATCGGAGCCGAGAGTGTTGTCGTTTCTCAATGTAAGAAACTAGATTTAGATTATCAGTTTGATTAATTCCATTTTTATCTAATACTAAAAAATTAATAATTAAAAAGAGATTCGCAATTCTCTGTTGTCTTGAATTTATCCTTGATATTTAGGTTTGTTGTTTCTGGGGCCCTGATACTGTATCTAAATAACGTTTGTGGTATTATAATTCCATCACTTCGCAATTGTCATGTAAAGCCAAAATCGGAGCATTATTCATAAGCATAAAAAATGAAATTAATTATCTCTCTCTCTCAGTTTGAAGAGTAAAAGACTTCCTCATGATAGTGAGGATTACTTTCTAATTTGCCTATAGGTTGTGACGCCACTTGACCTTCACGAAGAAATTACCGATTAAATTCTAATCTTTGCCCGTCTGAATGCTGTACCAATGATATTCTTACCATTTTTTTTTTATATTTTGTTGTATTCCTTGAGATCCATACGCTTAAGTAAGATTCAAACATTAATGTTAACTATTGGATAATATAGTTATATCTATCTGTGATTTTCTTCTCCTGTTATCTCTGTATCCGTTCATAGGTTAGTAATCCCATTCTGCAATCCTTTTGTCTACAAATGAACAATTTACGTAAATAGGGTACAGCTTCTTGTAATTGCTTAATGATTGAATAAGGTAAATAGCTTCCCTATTTTATTTCTTACTTTTCGAAGGGGAGTAATTGATAAGAATTCTCTGTTTCGAAGAAAATCGAGGAAAACTTGTTTTCCTTCCTCTGATCTCCCCATCCCTATATTTATTCAAGAACTGTAAAGATAATGAGATGGCTACCATCATACTAAGACTTCCTTTATTTACATGAACGGGAGTAATTAATTTTGATTGGTTGAAACAACTCATGTTCTCAAATATTACTTAATGTGCCAGTTACAGGGAAAATATCATTAAGTAATATCGCTCCATATAAAGAAGCTATTATTATCAGCATGGTGAAAATTCATATACATACAATATTCCACTTGATTGTAGTTTTCTTTGATGATTTTTTTTTTTTTTTTTTTACAGGCAGAAGAATTGTCAAGTCATTATTCAAGTTGCACATGTACTTGGTCAGCTTACTCCTCCATCCTCCTATATATTTGTAAGTTATCATTCATAAAACTTGGTAGTTACATTCTATGGAATAATATCTATAAATTAAGAGCTTTATTTTTTTCTTAATTAAATTCTATAAAACTAACTGGTAATTAATTAAAATGGTTAAAGCAATGAGATTTCGACATCTCTGTTAATGAGTGTCAGATTAGCATGTAATTCGATATGTAGAATCTAGAAGACGAAACTGGTACATAACTTGACAGAAATTCGTGTTTGACCATTATCTTTTTTCTTTCTTTATTTAACAATTCATTTTAGAAGTACTAATTTCAAAAGCCTACTTCTCCCTCAACACTCGGCCAATCTGTCTCCAACTTGGTGTGTGTATACTAGAGAGATTGCTGCTTGTCCGCTTTGAGCTTGATTTTTCTATAGTAAAATATTAAAGATAAATTGATACTCGAAGTTCACAAAAGATGGCCGTGTTTGGTGAAAAGTAAAACAGTATAGACAGGAGATTACAACAGTGAACTTTATTGAATGATTTCATTCTTTATGGGATTAATAATGAACGATTAATTGAAGAAAACAACGGATTTTCAGAGATGAAAGTTCAAATGAAAGGACAAAAGGACACAACAGTGTAGTACTTAGAACGATTTTTGACGTCATTGGTTAGTAATTAATGATTAACTGAGGAGAACAATGGATTTTCAAAGTTGACTGAAACCCGTCATGTTTTCTGTCAAATAAAAAGGGGAGGGGTAGGAGAACCAGAATATTCAACCAACTGAACAGTTATCGATGTCTTTAATGAATAACTAACCACGCAATATAAAGAATATTCACTGACGTCACTGAAATGATCAATGTGTGTTTATATGCGTGTATGTGGGTGTGTGTGTGGGGGGGGGGGGGGGGGGGGTAGAGGTTCTCTACCTTTATTGCTTAGTGGCGTATTAATGATATATCCTGGACTTGACATGCACCAATTTTCAGTCGGTGTAATTATAACTATTAATGTAAAAGCCTGTTACATATCCAAATGACACAAAGGTATACACAGTGTAGGGCTACCCATAATATTAATTCAAATACGTGTGGAAACGTGTAAGGGTTATTATTATTATTATTATTATTATTATTATATATTAATGACCATATGGGAACGATTGAACATACCTGGATGATGAGACACTTGCGTCTGTCTGGATTTGCGTATTAGGATATTAGGAGGGACACTGGATAGGAAAACTCTCATCTCCTCTTCAGCATTCAGCAATCTATACCTCTTCTTATTTTGGTGTTGGTGAGTGTTTAAAATCCTAGTTCACACAGATATGAGGTGGATAACTGCAGCAATAATTTTTGGCCCTTTAGGACTTTATGGAGGTTTTCTTTTTTTTCAATTCTCATCCAAAAGCTTTTTAGTGACATATCCAAGGACTTCAGTTTTAGCATGTGGTCGTTACGAATGTTAATTAGTTCCTATTCATCAAGGATACTACGTTTGGTTTTGCTTGAGGGATCATGGATGAAAGGATTTCTTACCCAATCATATTGATCAGCAGATATATTAGTGATATATTTTTCAATGTTCCATTCTAGAATTTCAAGGTGCTCCTTGATGAGTGGAATATGTGTGTATATTTAGCTTCTCCAGTCTTTTGAAACATATCGGCATTGTCAGCGCTCATCCTATTTTTCCAATGCCTTATTTCTCCAGGAAGCCATTTATTTTGTGAAAAGACGTTCACATTCTAATTCTTCCCTTTCATAATAGTGTTAGCCTTGTTTAGATGCTCAAGTATATCCATCAATGATAACATGCACGATGGTCAAAGGTGCACTGTTACTGACTGGTACCTACCACAAAACAGACCGGACAGGGATAAACAAGTTTAAGGTCTATGTGAATCAACTGCAAAATGAAGAGATTACAGTATATTCCGATCATAACCCTTTAAGTTTTGTGAATAGGATGAAAAAAGATAATCAAAGGTTAACCAGGTGGTCATTATGTTTAAAACCATATTGTATTAATGTAAAATATATGTCAGGTAATGATAACAGGGTTGCAGATTATTTCTCTTGAGCTCAGTTGATGGATTCAGGCACGAAATAAATAATAGTTTTTTGATGGAGCTATCTTACGAAGTTTGGTCTAGTGTAGAGTAAATACAATGGTTTATTGATGATATTATTTATATTTCATTTATGCATTTAGGAGATGATAGCCAGCCCGTAAAATTAGCTCCTCTCAAGTAGATATAAGCATTTTACGTAAATGACGTAAGACATTCATCATGAAATTCATCATATTTTTCATTCAAATTAGCATATGTAAATTTACAATGTTTTTTAAAAATTAACTTTTCATTTCAGGTAATTTTCTTACAAGGTCTTACGTAAACTATCTGAGAGTGTGATTTTATCATGCACAATATGAACAAAGGTTTAGGTAATGTTCTTTTATAATTTATGAGGTATAGCGTCATTTTTGAGAGATAATGCTCAGTAACATGTGTTTTAGAAAACTCTGAATATGTGTTTTGGAAGCTTCGCGAAAGACCTAGTGATAGGATGTTATCTTTTTTTCTCTTTCAGGGACAGAAGGTGGGTGGAGCTAGCTGGGAGAGTCATTTCACGGGTACGTTGGTGTGCATCTGAGGGGTGCCTGAAAATCCCTTGATTCGCCTCTTGACATGTTTATCTAGTTGGAAACTCTGACACCCTTAGACAAAGCCCCGAACTTTCCCAAATCTTATGGAATCTTCTGGAAGTAGCTAGGATTCATATATAATAAGCTGACACCATAGTGGGAGACACAGATAGAGATAGATGTTATCA
>NC_090737.1:58862446-58904946 GCF_036898095.1 Palaemon carinicauda
ATGGGGCTCAAATTCTATACCAACTTAATGTGACGCAAAAATAGTTTCTATGTCTGGCAACCAGATATGTATTTCAGTCGAGAAAAGTAAAAAAAGTAAAAATTACCCGTTTTTATCCCTCAATCTGCAGAATTCTGAAATGGGTTGGATACAATGTTATTTATGATTCTGATTATACTATGTATGGGTCTCAAATTCTATACCAACTCAATGTGACGCAAAAATTGTTTCTATGTCTGGCAACCAGATATGTATTTCAGTCGAAAAAAGTTAAAAAAGTGGAAATTACCCATCTTTACCCCTCTATCGCAGAATTCTGAAATGGGTTAGATACAATATTATTCATGATTCTGATTATACTATGTATGGGGCTCAAATTCTATACCAACTCAATGTGACGCAAAAATTGTTTCTATGTCTGGCAACCAGATATGTATTTCAGTCGAGAAAAGTCAAAAAAGTGAAAATTACAAATTTTTACCCCTCCATCGCAGAATTCTGAAATGGGTTAGATAAAATATTATTCATGATTTTGATTATGCTATGTATGGGGCTCAAATTCTATACCACCTCAATGTGACGCAAAAATTGTTTCTAGGTCTGGCAACCAGATATGTATTTCACTCGAGAAAAGTAAAAAAAGTGAAAATTACACATATTTACCCCTCTATCGCAGAATTCTGAAATGGGTTATATACAATATTATTCATGATTCTGATTTTACTATGTATGGGGCTCAAATTCTATACCAACTCAATGTGACGCAAAAATTGTTTCTATGTCTGGCAACCAGATATGTATTTCAGTCGAGAAAAGTAAAATAAATGACAAATTCGAAGATAATTTGTATTTTTCCTAACCATACAAACCTTAGCTATTTACAGAGGGTTACCTTTTAGCGCAGCTGAAATGGCGAGCCATTAGAATTTAACGAGGGTGTATTACCCCCGCGCTAGTTAGCGGGGGGGTAGGGGAGTGGTAGCTAGCTACCCCTCCCCCCCCCCTCACACACAGATGAATGCTCACTTTCACTTAGAGGTAGGACTTGTCTTGGGGGACAGGGCTGGCGGGCAAATATGTGTAAATAGCTAAGGTTTGTATGGTTAGGAAAAATACAAATTATCTTCGAATTTGTCATTTGTTCCGTAACCGAAATACAAACCACGCTATTTACAGAGGGTGACTTACCCCTTAAGTAGGGTGGAAAGTCCCCAGCCATACTGGCTTTGGCTTTACCCGGGGACTCAGAATCCGAGTGAGTCGCACTCGAGAAAAGGAGTCCCTGCACCTCACAAGTTCCTTGCTCCGCAAGGAACCATGTGGCCTACGTAAGCTTGTGTGTGAAGGAAGAAGTGTGACCCGTCCTAGGCAGTTGACCTGGAATTCCAGAAGGAACTCTGGGTTAGGACGTTCCCAATACCACCTCGTCAGGGTATGGGGGATGCGACAGTATTGACTCAATACTCGGAACACAAGGAAGCATGGTTTACCTGCAGAGGTTCGAGGTCAGCTATGCAGAGACCAGGATGCTGCTTCCCCGTAGAGGGGATGATGAAGAAAGAAGTAAGGGCCAGACATACTTCTTTCGTTCATGCAGACTAAAACCTGATAACAATGCCCTCAACCTTCTGCTACCTGTCCAAAAAGAAGCCTGAGGTTAGACCAGCTGTTGTGTAGCCACCACAGAGCGATAGAAAACGTATCGAGACTCCTGTGGGTCACGCCCTGCAGGAAGCGGGCTGCGAAGGTCATTAGACGCTTCCAGACTCCAGCTTGTAGCACCTGCGTCACAGAGTAGTATTACTCGAAGGCGAGGGACGTTGCGATGTATCCAACATCGTGCTGTAGGGCGACGTGACGGGGGAGGGTCTGGAGACAGGTCGAGATGAATGTCCTTGAGTCCGGGCTGAAGAGGTATACTGGTGACTCTCCCCCATGTCCTCCTTGTGCTCCCAAATCGGCTGCAACTGAGGACAAACTGCAGCTGTTCCCAGCGCTAACCTCTTGATTCCTTTACTGGCAAGAAAGAGAAGGTCTTGGGACATCAGATACAGAATGGAGACTCGAAATCTTGAATGAATCGGACCGAAGGGCCGGGACCCCCAGATTCTGAGTCTAGCCAACAACTCAGGAGCGAGCCTGAATGTTGCCTTCCCCTCTTCCTCAGAAAGGGGGGAGTCGTAAGAGACCAAGAAGATTGCTTACACACTGGCCGTGGCCAGAGTGAGCAGGAGACCCAAGGCGGAATACAATCCGAGGCCTGTCGTAAAGGGTCTCGAGAAGATCTCTTAAAGGACTAAAAGTCCGAGCCATGCTCCAAGTTGGAGGTCTTCCTCCGACTAGGGCAGGGACGATCGTAGCTTCGCATGAGCGAGGATAGATCCAGCGGGCAGGAAAAAGTTATTCCTTTAAGCCTGAAGGTCAGGGAAAGGCTGAGCGACAGGTTTCATTGCCGAGAGCGGAAAGGAGTTTCCTCCCGCCGAAAGGCAATAGGACCGTTATTGCTGGAGAAGAGGCCTCAAGGGAAGAGGTATATCTCCCACGGCACCAACCACCTTAGACTCTTCACTTTGCCTGGGAGACCCCTGTGGATGACTATCGCAGATGACGCGACCTCCGTACCGCGACTGTAGCGGGTTGTCTCTTCTTGAGGAGGAGGCGTAGTGTCTCCAGGCATGAAGCCGAAGCGACGCCCCGGTTCGGGAGAGATGTCGCAGTGTGGTTGCTTGAGTAGTCTGCGCCGTGGGAGAAGCTCTCCCGGGAGTTCCGTCAGGGGAAGCAGAGGGTCCAGAAACCGTTCTGCGCATAGTCCCAGTGGAGCTCTCCCATTGAAAGGTTGACAGACAACCTGGTCTTGTTGAGACCCATTGTCCACAGACAAAAAGGAGGGAAGACGCAGGCGTCGAAGTTGTCCCACCATCACCGGAATGCATCTTGCCAGAGTCTCGGGGTCTGAGACTGGGGGGAAGAATAGCGGAAGCTTGAGGTTCCAAGCTGTCGCGATCAGGTCCCCCAGACCAGTACTTGCTGGTTACCCAAGGTCAAAGACTCCCAGGTACACTCTCTCTACGAGGCTCTGCTCGGATAGTCTGAGAGAACATTCCCCTGCCTGGAATGAGAGAGCCGATGGTGGTATTGAGAGAATCTCAATCATCCCGGTATCTCTACTGCAAGATGTGAAGGTGTGAAAATGCGTCCCCTGCTGGTTAGAATACGCCAGAATCATGAAGTCGACGCGCACGGGGCGACTCGGCAGGAGCTGTAGGATCTGTAGAGGGGCCAGACTAAGGCCCTTAAGCCTGCCCGAATGATGGAGAGGTATCCTTCAGGTCTTGACCATAGGCCTGGACCGGAACATGCCCCCCCCCCCTTTCCTTTGACGAGTCCTAGAACAGCATCAAGAATGTGGGGAAAGGACGAGAATATCCACTACCATCAAGAGGCTCCATAGGTCAACACCCATTGCAGGTCTAATAGTTCCGCTGGTCCCATAGGGGCCAGGAAGTCCGGTTAAACATTGCCTGAAGCCAACGGAACTTGGATCGCCCCACATGGAACTTATCCTGAGGCGACCGTTCGGACTATAGACGGGTCAATGAGGAAAGGTAGGGTTGAAAGCTCTGCCTGACTGAGAACAGGTACTGCAACCCTCCTCAGTCTTGCCACAGTCAACCGAAAGGAAGGCTCGGAGGATGTGGTAACAGAATCTGGCGTCCCCAGGTGGTCACCCATCCAAGTACCGACGTTGCTTAACCTCGCTGGACGGACGAGAAGCGGGGTTTCCAACGTGGTAAGGCCGTTGACTCAATATCATGGCCAGATACTCCAGATGTTGAGGCAGAGGAAGAGAAGGCTCCAAGCAAAATACCATGAGCCCACACTCATGGTAAGCATCCGGAAGCTTGTCCCGGCGCTGAAGAAGGTCGAACCCGAGCCTACTGGAGTTGACCAGCCCTCCAAACAGCAGAGGAGGCGGAAGCCTGCACCTGAGCGGCCAAGAGGAAGGCAGGGAGAGTTCTCTGGGGAAACAAACCTGCTATGCCACGGCGGGATAGCCACACTGCATCCTAAGCAGGAATACTTGCAATCTAGGCTGAATTCGACGAGCACCCTGGAAGATGGATGGAATGGAAACTGAAAGTACCCGTCTTTCCGATCCAGGGTTTAAGGAGTCCTGTCGCCTCGTTACCAGTCTGATCAATAATGCTGGACTACGCTGGCCGAAGTTTGTTCGACAAACTTGATCAGGGCTGAGAGGTCGACTATGGACATCCCCTCTCAGATCCTTCCTTACAAGAAAGGATCGACTGAGGAGGCCGGGGGTGAAGCCGTCGATGATCCTAAGGAAGACCTTCGCCTAAGGTATGGATCAATCTGCCCAACCGGGCAACTCTGCTGGCGCTATGGCATAGAAGTTCAGAGACACTGAATTCGCTGACAGAGACGGCAGGCGCGATATCCTTGGCTGATCACAGAGATTGTGCGGGAATGGGCATCGGGAAGCTGTCATTCGGATGAGTAACCTTAAGCATCCTCCCAGCGAAAAACCTGCAATCCTAGAGTTCGTGAACTCCTTTTAGGACTATGCCCCCCCCGGGGGAGTCTCCCGTGCCATCTGTTCCTGACAGGAGGAAACTGCAATTGGACACCTCGTCCCAGTTGTCGTAGCCGATAACTTAGGCCGACGTGGTTGAAAGAAAAGGGCGCTGGAGCCCTGCAGTCTGGAAGAAAGCGCCTTGGAGGAGTGAAAACGGAAGTCGATTTCCTCCGCACAGCCGCTGTCTAAGTCTCTGTCCTTGGGCACAAACAAACTCTTCTCAAGGATGGAAGGGTGTCTGAGGTCGTCGACCTCCACAGATGAGACACCCGAAGGAAGCCCTCAGTCAGCGCGTCCAGAAGGTACAACATCGAGCTTGTCCGCAAGTTAGATACTTAACGACGAAAGGACAAGGTGCCTGAGCTCGAGAGGAGGAAAGTACCCATGATCTTCCTGTAGCTTCCTTGAACCAAACCTCGGGCCGTAACCGAGGAGCGAACGGAAAGCCCCGCCGCCAAAAATCCTTCCAGGGAATGACGGGGAAGGGCTAACCCAGGTTCAGGAAAGAGGAGTGTTGCTCAGATCTCCCTTAAGTTTCTCCTATTCTTGCAAGTGCCATGCTCTACGTTTACAGGGTGAGGCCGTGTTCTGGAAATACGCTCTAGAAGAACTCGCCAGGCTGGCCATGCTGCGAAAACCCCATTGGGAATCGTGGTCGCAATCGCCCTGGAGCTCGCGCGACAGTAATTCAAAGATTTTCGCGTGGGCGAACGTGGAAGCGCCCATGCGCGGTAACGCAAACGAAGGTGAGCGAAGGAGCGCAGAAGGAGGGCGAGCGTGGTAGAAGGGCGAGAGCTGGTGGTTGGCGAGCGATAACCCATAGACGAGCAATGGATACTGCAAGAAATAAGCCGACGTTTCTGCGAAGAAACACTGTAGGTTCGCGCGACGGAACACCATCCGTCCGCGCGATGGAAAACCGTTGATTCGCACGTGGGCGAATATTAGAGAGCATGGGCGCGGACGCGCATGAGCGTAGACATGCAGGCACGTGGGCGTGTGGGCGCGCAGGGGAATGGTCGCGTGGGCGCACAGGCGAAAGGTCGCGCGGGCGAGCAGTCGCGCAGGCGAGCGGGCGCGCAGGCGAGCGGGCGCGCAGGCGAGCGGGCGCGCAGGCGAGCGGGAGCGCAGGCGAGCAGGCGCGCAGGCGAGCGGTCGTGAGGGTGGGCAGGTGGATAAGCGCGAGTCCGAGGCGGCGAACGCAAGCGTTAGCGCGATGGCGAGGAAACGCGCTGCCGCGTGGGCGAGGAAGACCGCTGGCAAGGAAACGCGCTGTCACATGGGCGAGGAAGACCGCTGGCGATATGGATCAACAAGCGATCGGTGGTGAGCTGGTGAGCGCTAACGCGCAGGTTGGCGATGGCGCGTTGTGTTATGCCGACGCGATGGTCGAGCAGCATTCGCAGGTGAGCGATCGTGCGTTGGCGAGCAGTATGCGAAGGTGAGCGATCGCGAGCAGCATGATCAGCATGCGCAGGGTCGCGCGATGGTGATCAGCATGCGCAGGGTCGCGCGATGGTGATCAGCATGCGCAGGGTCGCGCGATGGTGATCAGCATGCGCAGGGTCGCGCGATGGTGATCAGCATGCGCAGGGTCGCGCGATGGTGATCAGCATGCGCAGGGTCGCGCGATGGTGATCAGCATGCGCAGGGTCGCGCGATGGTGATCAGCATGCGCAGGGTCGCGCGATGGTGATCAGCATGCGCAGGGTCGCGCGATGGTGATCAGCATGCGCAGGGTCGCGCGATGGTGATCAGCATGCGCAGGGTCGCGCGATGGTGATCACCATGCGCAGGGTCGCGCGATGGCGATCAGCATGCGCAGGGTCGCGCGATGGCGATCAGCATGCGCAGGGTCGCGCGATGGCGATCAGCATGCGCAGGGTCGCGCGATGGCGATCAGCATGCGCAGGGTCGCGCGATGGCGATCAGCATGCGCAGGGTCGCGCGATGGCGATCAGCATGCGCAGGGTCGCGCGATGGCGATCAGCATGCGCAGGGTCGCGCGATGGCGATCAGCATGCGCAGGGTCGCGCGATGGCGATCAGCATGCGCAGGGTCGCGCGATGGCGATCAGCATGCGCAGGGTCGCGCGATGGCGATCAGCATGCGCAGGGTCTCGCATGATCAGCATGCGCAGGGTCGCGCATGATCAGCATGCGCAGGGTCGCGCGATGGTGATCAGCATGCGCAGGGTCGCGCGATGGCGGTCAGCATGCCAGGGTCGCGCGATGGCGGTCAGCATGCGCAGGTGGGCGGTCGCGCAATGGCGAGCAGCCTCTGCAGGTGGGCGATCGCGCGATGGCGAGCAGCATCCGCAGGGTAGACGATAGCGTGATGGCGATCAGCATGCGCAGGGTCGCGCGATGGCGATCAGCATCCGCAGGTGTGCGGTCGCGCGATGGCGATCAGCATCCGCAGGTGTGCGGTCGCGCGATGGCGATCAGCATCCGCAGGTGTGCGGTCGCGCGATGGCGATCAGCATCCGCAGGTGTGCGGTCGCGCGATGGCGATCAGCATCCGCAGGTGTGCGGTCGCGCGATGGCGATCAGCATCCGCAGGTGTGCGGTCGCGCGATGGCGATCAGCATCCGCAGGTGTGCGGTCGCGCGATGGCGATCAGCATCCGCAGTTGAGGGTCGTGCGATGGCGATCAGCATCCACAGTTGAGGGTCGGGCGATGGCGATCAGCATCCGCAGTTGAGGGTCGCGCGATGGCGATCAGCATGCGCAGGTGAGCTAGTAGCTGGCGAACCATGTTCCTTCAGAAGTGTTGGAGAACGTTGGCGTGCCGGCTGTAACACACGCGGGCGATCCGGAGATCGCCGAAAGACAGGTGATCGCTGGCGAGCTAATGATCGCTGGCGAGCTGATGATCGCTGGCGAGCTGATGATCGCTGACGAGCAGAAGGCTACGCGTGGAAGCCTGTGTATAGAAGAAGAGTCCTTGACCCCGACCTGAACCGAAGTTCTAGATCGCGAGGGCGAACAAGGGCGCGTAACAGGAACCAACAGGAACAGCAGGGATGATCATCATGAAAGCGCTGACGAACAGGAGAGCGCTGATGAGCAGAAGAGAGCCTGTGCACTAACACTGAGCAGGAGCAGGAGAGAACACAGCAGAAGGGCGCGCAGGGAAACCCTGGCACGCAAGGGAAGAACCCCCGTGGGAGGCAACCCTTTGCCCCGAAGGGAAGAACACCCGTGGGAGGCAACCCTTTGCCCCGAAGGGATCGTTGTCCGCCGGGTGACTGATGTCCGTCGGAAGACCGCTGTCTGTCGGGAAGACCGTTGTCCGTCGGGAAGACCGTTGCCCGTCGGAAGACGAGATCAGACTGCTGTCCATCTGCACCAAGGCGGAAGATCGAGAAAAAGGAGTTGTAGGCTGCAAACGGAGATTCAAAAAGGCGCCTCAAGCACCCTTATAGGGAGAAGAGAGGCCCTTACGACGAGGCGGACGGTGGGCCTTACGGCGAGGGAGGCCCACAGCAACAGCAACAGAAGAAACCTCTGAAGAGGAGTCTCTATGAGTGTACTCTCTCGCGAACGAAAGAGAAACACTTCGTAGGAGAGACTGGTCAGCCAGTGACCTAAAAGGAGCAATCCTCCGAAGAGGAGCTCCTGCAGTTGCCCAGCCCCTTGAGCGAAACTGCAGGTGTGACCGCTCAGCACCAAGAGCATAGTCGCACGAAAAAAAGGCAAGAGAAGAACCCCCCAAAAGGGGAAAAACTCAAGCCTGGACAGGAAAAACTTCCCTCGGAAGGAAAGTTACCCGCCCAAGGAGGCAAGCCTCCTGAGAGTTCTAAAATGAACTGGAGAGCTGTCCGTCGTCACGGGAGTACTTCCAGTAGAAGGAGACACGCCCCTAACGAAAATACAAGGGGGGAGGCAGCAACAGCCGAATCCCCAGGACTCAACAAGACAGCTCACACCGTTGCCATATTACAGAAACGAACTAGATCGGTAACTGTAAAAAAATAAAACAAATAATATTAGTACACATTCATTCCCCCCGGAAGGCTCCGAAGAGGAATCCCGAGGGAAAGGAAACAAGAATTACACAGCAGGCACGTGCCCTCACAACCACTTACACTCACGGAAGGAGAGCTGTAACCAAAACAGAATTATAACAATTATAATTATGTAACTATGTAATTATGTAATTTAAAAATGAATGAACACTAAAGAAAGAACGAAAACCCCGAAAGGAATCGTTCTACAAGCTGAAAAACAAAAAATAACTACAATTAGATTCATAACTAATTGAGACAAACGTACGGCGTAGCAACCCCCCCCACACGGAAAGGAAGCTACAAGGGCGTAGTAACACGTAGTAAAAGGGTGAACGACCTCAAGAGAGAGAGAGAGAAAGACATGTCAAACTCGATCGCCACCCATAAAATTACGCCGTGGTGGCCTAACTGCCGAGGACTCCACGTAGATATCGTACACTACACACACAACTCTGAAAAGGAAACTTACTTATTTCTATACTCAAATATATATACAAACATGAAAACATGTTTACATATATATTGAGTAAATGAAAAGTAAGCGATTAAGTAAAGACAAAACAAACAATGGCTGCCAAGAGAGGACCAAGACAGAGACGTCTGTCACAGTCCGAGCCAAAAGTGAAAGTGAGCATTCATCTGTGTGTGAGGGGGGGAGGGGTAGCTAGCTACCACTCCCTTACCCCCCCCCCCCCCCGCTAACTAGCGTGGGGGTAATACACCCTCGTTAAATTCTAATGGCTCGCCATTTCAGCTGCGCTAAAAGGTAACCCTCTGTAAATAGCGTGGTTTGTATTTCGGTTACGGAACAAGTGAAAATTACCCCTTTTTACCCCTCTGTCGCATAATTCTGAAATGGGTTAGATACAATATTATTCATGATTCTGATTATACTATGTATGGGGCTTAAATTCTATACCAACTCAATGTGACGCAAAAATTGTTTCTATGTCTGGCAACCAGATATGTATTTCAGTCGAGAAAAGTAAAAAAAGTGAAAATTACAAATTTTTACCCCTCTATCGCAGAATTCTGAAATGGGTTAGATACAATATTATTCATGATTCTGATTATACCATGTATGGGGCTCAAATTCTATACCAACTCAATGTGACGCAAAAATTGTTTCTATGTCTGGCAACCAGATATGTATTTCAGTCGAGTAAAGTAAAAAAAGTGAAAATTACACATTTATACCCCTCTATCGCAGAATTCTGAAATGGGTTAGATACAATATTATTCATGATTCTGATTATACTATGTATGGGGCTCAAATTCTATACCAACTCAATGTGACGCAAAAATTGTTTCTATGTCTGGCAACCAGATATGTATTTCAGTCGAGAAAAGTTCAGAAAGTGAAAATTACCCATTTTTACCCCTCTATCGCAGAATTCTGAAATGGGTTAGATAAAATATTATTCATGATTCTGATTATACTATGTATGGGGCTCGAATTCTATACCAACTCAATGTGACGCAAAAATTGTTTCTATGTCTGGCAACCAGATATGTATTTCAGTCGAGAAAAGTAACAAAAGTGAAAATTACAAATTTTTACCCCTCTATCGCAGAATTCTGAAATGGGTTAGATACAATATTATTCATGATTCTGATTATACCATGTATGGGGCTCAAATTCTATACCAACTCAATGTGACGCAAAAATTGTTTCTATGTCTGGCAACCAGATATGTATTTCAGTCGAGTAAAGTAAAAAAAGTGAAAATTACACATTTATACCCCTCTATCGCAGAATTCTGAAATGGGTTAGATACAATATTATTCATGATTCTGATTATACTATGTATGGGGCTCAAATTCTATACCAACTCAATGTGACGCAAAAATTGTTTCTATGTCTGGCAACCAGATATGTATTTCAGTTGAGAAAAGTTCAGAAAGTGAAAATTACCCATTTTTACCCCTCTATCGCAGAATTCTGAAATGGGTTAGATAAAATATTATTCATGATTCTGATTATACTATGTATGGGGCTCGAATTCTATACCAACTCAATGTGACGCAAAAATTGTTTCTATGTCTGGCAACCAGATATGTATTTCAGTCGAGAGAAGTAAAAAAAGTGAAAATTACCCATTTTTACCCCTCTATCGCAGAATTCTGAAATGGGTTAGATACAATATTATTCATGTTTCTGATTATACTATGTATGGGGCTCAAATTCTATACCAACTCAATGTGACGCAAAAATTGTTTCTATGTTTGGCAACCAGATGTATATTTCAGTCGAGAAAAGTAAAAAAAGTGAAAATTACACATTTTTACACCTCTATCGCAGAATTCTGAAATGGGTTATATACAATATTATTCATGATTCTGATTATACTATGTATGGGGCTCAAATTCTATACCAACTCAATGTGACGCAAAAATTGTTTCTATGTCTGGCAACCAGATATGTATTTCAGTCGAGAAAAGTTCAGAAAGTGAAAATTACCCATTTTTACCCCTCTATCGCAGAATTCTGAAATGGGTTAGATAAAATATTATTCATGATTCTGATTATACTATGTATGGGGCTCGAATTCTATACCAACTCAATGTGACGCAAAAATTGTTTCTATGTCTGGCAACCAGATATGTATTTCAGTCGAGAGAAGTAAAAAAAGTGAAAATTACCCATTTTTACCCCTCTATCGCAGAATTCTGAAATGGGTTAGATACAATATTATTCATGTTTCTGATTATACTATGTATGGGGCTCAAATTCTATACCAACTCAATGTGACGCAAAAATTGTTTCTATGTTTGGCAACCAGATGTATATTTCAGTCGAGAAAAGTAAAAAAAGTGAAAATTACACATTTTTACACCTCTATCGCAGAATTCTGAAATGGGTTAGATACAATATTATTCATGATTCTGATTATACTATGTATGGGGCTCAAATTCTATACCAACTCAATGTGACGCAAAAATTGTTTCTATGTCTGGCAACCAGATATGTATTTCAGTCGAGAAAATCAAAAAAATGTTATTTTCATTAGTAAAATAAATTTTTGAATATACTTACCCGATAATCATGTAGCTGTCAACTCCGTTGCCCGACAGAATTCTACGGACGGGATACGCCAGCGATCGCTATACAAGAGGGGGGTGTACTCACCAGCGCCATCTGTGGCCAGGTACTGCAGTACTTCTTGTCAACACCACCTCAATTTTTCCTCGGTCCACTGGTTCTCTATGGGGAGGAAGGGTGGGTCAATTAAATCATGATTATCGGGTAAGTATATTCAAAAATTTATTTTACTAATGAAAATAACATTTTTCAATATTAATCTTACCCGATAATCATGTAGCTGATTCACACCCAGGGGGGTGGGTGAAAACCAGTGTACATGTTAATAAAGAAGCTAAGTATCCCGTATTTCATATTATCAGTTATTCAAAATAACAATGAAATTATAAGTACCTGGTAAGGAAGTCGACTTGAACCATTACTCTGCCTTTAATAAGTTCGTCTTCCTTACTGAGCGCAGCGTTCCTCTTAGGAGGCTGAACAACTCTAAGGTGCTGAAGTATAAAGGGCTGCAACCCATACTAAAGGACCTCTACACAACCTCTAACCTAGGCGCTTCTCAAGAAAGAATTGACCACCCGCCAAATCAACTAGGATGCGGAAGGCTTCTTAGCCTACCGTAACAACCCAAAAACAACAATAAAAGCATTCAAGAGAAAGGTTAAAAAAGGTTATGGGATTAAGGGAATGTAGTGGCTGAGCCCTCACCTACTACTGCACTCGCTGCTACGAATGGTCCCAGGGTGTAGCAGTTCTCGTAAAGAGACTGGACATCTTTGAGATAGAATGATGCAAACACTGACTTGCTCCTCCAATAGGTTGCATCCATAATACTCTGCAGAGAACGGTTCTGTTTGAAGGCCATCGAAGTAGCCACAGCTCTCACTTCGTGTGTCCTTACCTTCAGCAAAGCAAGGTCTTCATCCTTCATGTGAGAATGAGCTTCTCTAATCAGAAGCCTTATGTAATACGAAACTGCGTTCTTGGACATAGGCATCGAAGGTTCCTTAATGGCACACTATAAGGCCTCTGATTGTCCTCGTATAGGTTTTGACCTTTTAAGATAGTACTTTAGAGCTCTGACAGGGCAAAGAACTCTCTCTAGCTCGTTACCCACCATGTTGGAAAGGCTAGGAATTTCGAACGATCTAGGCCAAGGACGTGAAGGAAGTTCATTTTTTGCCAAAAACCCGAGCTGTAAGGAACATGTAGCTGTTTCGGATGTGAATCCTATGTTCCTGCTGAAGGCGTGAACCTCACTAACTCTTTTGGCTGTTGCAAGGCAGACGAGGAAAAGAGTTTTGAGAGTAAGGCCTTTGAAAGAGGCTGACTGGAGAGGTTCAAATCTAGATTCCAGCCTGGAGTGGACAAGCGACGTTCTTTAGAGGTCTCGAAAGACTTAAGGATGTCCTGTAGATCTTTGTTGGAGGAAAGATCCAAGCCTCTGTGGCGGAAAACTGTTGCCAACATACTTCTGTACCCTTTGATCGTAGGAGCCGAAAGAGATCTAACATTCCTAAGATGCAACAGGAAGTCAGCAACTTGGGTTACAGAGGTACTGGTAGAGGAAACTGCATTGGCTCTGCACCAGCTTCGGAAGACTTCCCACTTTGATTGATAGACTCTGCGAGTGGATATCCTCCTTGCTCTGGCAATCGCTCTGGCTGCCTCCTTCGAAAAGCCTCTAGCTCTAGAGAGTCTTTCGATAGTCTGAAGGCAGTCAGACGAAGAGCGTGGAGGCTTGGGTGTACCTTCTTTACGTGAGGCTGACGTAGAAGGTCCACTCTTAGAGGGAGAGTCCTGGGAACGTCGACCAGCCATTGCAGTACCTCTGTGAACCATTCTCTTGCAGGCCAAAGGGGAGCAACCAACGTCAGCCGTGTCCCTTCGTGAGAGACGAACTTCTGAATAACTCTGTTGATGATCTTGAACGGCGGGAATGCATATAGATCGAGGTGGGACCAATCCAGCAGAAAAGCATCCACGTGAACTGCTGCCGGGTCTGGAATTGGGGAACAGTACAATGGGAGCCTCTTGGTCATCGAGGTAGCGAACAGATCTATCATTGGCTGACCCCACAAGGCCCAAAGCCTGTTGCACACGTTCTTGTGAAGGGTCCATTCTGTGGGGATGACTTGACCCTTCCTGCTGAGGCGATCTGCCGAGACATTCATATTGCCTTGAATGAATCTCGTTACCAGCGTGAGGTTTCGACTTCTTGACCAAATGAGGAGGTCCCTTGCTATCTCGTACAGCTTCCTCGAATGAGTCCCTCCCTGCTTGGAGATGTACGCCAAGGCTGTGGTGTTGTCGGAGTTCACCTCCACCACCTTGTTTAGCAGGAGGGACTTGAAGTTCATTAAGGCCAGATGTACTGCCAACAACTCCTTGCAATTGATGTGAAGCGTTTCCTGTTCCTTGTTCCATGTTCCCGAGCATTCCTGTCCGTCCAAGGTCGCGCCCCAGCCCGAGTCTGATGCGTCCGAATAGAGATGAAGATTGGGGGTCTGAACAGCTAACGAGAGACCCTCCTTGAGAAGGATGTTGCTCTTCCACCACATGAGAGTAGTCTTCATCTCTTTGGTAACAGGAATAGAGACCGCTTCGAGCGTCATATTCTTGTCCCAGTGAGCTGCTAGATGGTATTGAAGGGGGCGGAGGTGGAGTCTCCCTAACTCGGTGAACAGGGCTAACGATGACAGGGTCCCTGTTAGACTCATCCACTGTCTCACCGAGCATCTGTTCCTCTTCAGCATGCTCAGGATGCACTCTAGGGCTTGGTTGATTCTTGGGGCCGACGGAAAAGCCCGAAAAGCTTGACTCCGAATCTCCATTCCCAGGTAAACGATGGATTGGGAAGGAATAAGCTGGGACTTCTCTAAGTTGACCAAAAGACCCAGTTCCTTGGTCAAGTCCAAAGTCCATCTGAGACTCTCCAGACAGCGACGACTTGTGGGGGCTCTTAAAAGCCAGTCGTCTAAATAAAGGGAGGCTCTGATGTCCGCCAAGTGGAGGAATTTCGCAATATTCCTCATCAGTCGCGTAAACACCAGAGGTGCCGTGCTTAGGCCAAAACACAGGGCTTGGAATTGGTACACAACCTTTCCAAAAACGAATCTCAGAAAAGGTTGGGAGTCTGGATGAATGGGGACGTGAAAGTAGGCGTCTTTCAGATCCAACGAGACCATCCAGTCCTCCTGCCTGACCGCTGCTAGGACCGACTTCGTCGTCTCCATAGTGAACGTCTGCTTGGTGACATAAGCATTGAGCGCACTGACGTCCAGCACAGGTCTCCAACCTCCTGTCTTCTTGGCCACCAGGAAGAGACGGTTGTAAAAGCCCGGGGATTGATGATCCCGGACTATCACCACTGCCTCCTTCTGTAACAGGAGCGACACCTCTTGATGTAACGCTAGCCTCTTGTCCTTTTCCTTGTAGTTGGGAGAGAGGTTGATGGGAGAAGTGGTCAGAGGGGGATTGCGGCAGAATGGGATCCTGTAACCCTCCCTTAGCCACTTGACAGACTGGGCGTCTGCACCTCTTCTTTCCCAAGCTTGCCAGAAGGTCTTGAGTCTGGCTCCTACGGCTGTCTGGAGAGGAGGAGAGTCAATGTTTGCTTTTCGAAGACTTGGTACCTTTCTTGGACCTGCCCCTGTGACCGTCTGGGCGGGTACTTCCTCGGCTGGGGGCTCTGCCACGAAAGGGCGGAATAAATCTGGTAGCAGGAGTATCAGCCACTGGGGTGCGGTAAGTTCTTGGTACTGAAGGTGTAACCTTAGCCTTCCGTGCTGAAGAGGCCACGAGGTCATGCGTATCCTTCTGTATAAGAGCCGCAGACATTTCCTTGATAAGATCCTCAGGAAACAGGAACTTAGAAAGAGGAGCAAAAAGTAACTGTGACCTTTGGCAAGAGGTGATACCAGTGGAAAGGAAGGAGCAAAGTTGTTCCCTTTTCTTGAGGACTCCCGATACAAACATAGAGGCAAGTTCGCCGGAACCATCGCGAATTGCTTTGTCCATACAGGACATGATCAGCATGGCCGAGTCTTTGTCAGAAGGGGCAGTCTTCTTGCTCAAGGCCCCCAGGCACCAGTCGAGGAAATTAAAAATTTCAAAGGCGCGAAAGACTCCCTTTAAGAAGTGGTCCAGGTCAGAAAAGGTCCAGCAGACCTTAGAGCGTCTCATAGCCGACCTTCGTGGAGAGTCAACCAAACTTGAGAAGTCAGCCTGGGCAGAGGCAGGGACCCCCAAGCCTGGTTCCTCTCCCGTGGCATACCAGACGCCCGCCTTAGAAGCCAGCTTAGGAGGCGGAAACATAAAAGACGTCTTTCCTAGTTGCTGCTTGGACTGCAACCAATCCCCTAACATTCTCAAAGCTCTCTTTGATGATCTAGCAAAGACAAGCTTAGTGTAGGCAGACTTAACAGGTTGCATGCCTAGAGAGAACTCGGATGGAGGAGAACGAGGGGTAGCAGAAACAAAGTGTTCAGGGTATAACTCTCTGAACAGAGTAAGGACCTTGCGAAAGTCAATGGAGGGTGGCAATGACTTGGGTTCCTCCACATCAGATGAAGGATCATCCAGGTGAGCAGCTTCATCCTCAGAAACCTCATCACCTGAGTGTTGAGAAGCGAGAGGTAACGATAAAGCAGTATGCTGAATGGCTGAATCCTGAAGAACGGGTGCATGCACACTAGCGGATTCATCCTCAAGACTCTGCTGAAGAGGATGAGGGCTGGTAATGACAAAGTCCTGAGGCTGGGATGAAGGAGGTTCTGTGGGGGTCTGAGGAGCAAGCGTGGTGAGAGGCGAATGCTGTAAAGCATGAGGCTCATGCTGCATAGTCTGCGGTTCAAGTTGAATAGGAAGCGGCTTAAGCTGAGAAGAATGTGGTTGCTGCATGCGTTGAGGTGGCTGTCTCATAGCATGAGGTTCCTGCCTCAAGAGTTGCGCTTGCCTCAAGGGTTGAGGTGGCTGCGCAGAGAGAGGCTCTTGTCCCACGAGTTGAGGTTCTAGCCTCAAGAGTTGAGGTGCTTGCCTCGAGAGTTGAGGTTCTCGCCTCGAGGAAAGTGGAGGTAGCTGCTGCAAGAGTTGAGGTTACTGCCTCAAGGATGGTGGAGGTTGTCGCACCGCAAGAGGTTGCTGCCTCGAGGATGGTTGCAACGCAAGAGGCTCCTGCCTCAAGGGTAGAGGAGGTTGCTGCAAAGCATAAGGCTCCTGCCCCAAGTGTTGAGGAGGTTGCCGCGTGGCAAGAGGCTCCTGCCTCAAGGAAAGTGGAGGTTGCTGCACAGCGCTGGTATCTGGCAACTCCCAATGCGGCAGCTCACGCATGGAGGTAGCTTGAGGAACCTCAACATCATACGTCTGGCAGGCTGGACTGCGCAGAGGTGGGGGAGCGCTCGCAGGAGGAGGTGTGATAACCTTCTCTGCCTGAAACTCCTGCATCAACACCGCAAGCTGCGACTGCATAGTCTGCAGCATTGCCAACTTGGGATCAACAGAAGTTGAGGTCTGTTGAGGCATAGCTTTAACAGAAGTTGAGGTCTGTTGAGGCATCGCTTTACCTCTCTTAGGAGGCGTGCAGCCATCCGATGACTGCGGCGAGTCCGAACTAGCCCAGTGGCTACACCCGGGCTGTTGGACTCGCGCGGTCTGGACCTTACGCTTAAGAGGCCTTGAGACCTGGGTCCAGCGTTTCCTCCCGGAAACATCTTCTGCAGACGAGGAAATAAAGGGCTCAATCGTCTGAGAGTGGAAGTGACGATCTCTATAAGATACGCCCGCAACCACTGAGGATACTACTGTGCGCCGATCAAGGCCTGCCGAACCCTTTTGCCCTTCGACATTGCTTCTCCCCTGGGCTTGGGAGCTTGCAAGAGGTCCCGGACTGGGAGGACGACTGGCATGCACAGAAGTATCCTCATGCGCAACACTGACACTGACACTAGGCACAGCACTGGCACTACCACTTCCCACTGCACTTTTCACTTTAAGTTCCTTGACATCTGCCAAGAGAAACTTGTGGTCACTCACTACCGACTCCACCTTATCACCTAAAGCCTGAATGGCACGTAAAACATCCGACATATCAGGCTGAGCACTAATAATAGGTTCGGGGGTAGCCACTACAGGGGGAGGAAAAGGTTGAGGATCATGGGGGGAGGAATAAAGTAAAGAGCGAGCCGAACTCCTCCTAACTCTCTCTCTCTCTAACTTAGTCGTATACTTGAGGAATTGAATAAAATCAAATTCCGAAAGCCCGGCACATTCCTCACATCGATCTTCCAACTGACAGGATTTTCCCCTACAGTCGGAACAAACGGTGTGAGGATCAACCGAGGCCTTCGGAAGACGCCTAATACAAGTCCTACATCGTCTTTGGGTAGGAGCTTGAGAATGGTCGGACATCTTGAATCAGAGAACAGTCAAGGGGGGATTCCAAATTAAAGCAAAGATCGTTATACCATTAATCAAAATCAATCCAAAAGCTATCTAAGCTAAGGGAAAAGCTTCCTGTATAGCGAAAGCTGAAATCTCAGAGCAATACTTCACCAAAACCGTGAACAAAGACTCCAAAATCATAAGCGTATCCATGTAGGTCTTGCCGGAAGCACGACAGAGGAAAAATTGAGGTGGTGTTGACAAGAAGTACTGCAGTACCTGGCCACAGATGGCGCTGGTGAGTACACCCCCCTCTTGTATAGCGATCGCTGGCGTATCCCGTCCGTAGAATTCTGTCGGGCAACGGAGTTGACAGCTACATGATTATCGGGTAAGATTAATATTGAAAAAGTGAAAATTACACATTTATACCCCTCTATCGCAGAATTCTGAAATGGGTTAGATACAATATTATTCATGATTCTGATTATACTATGTATGGGGCTCAAATTCTATACCAACTCAATGTGACGCAAAAAATGTTTCTATGTCTGGCAACCAGATATGTATTTCAGTCGAGAAAAGTAAAAAAAGTGAAAATTACCCATTTTTACCCCTCTATCGCAGAATTCTGAAATGGGTTATCTACAATATTATACAATATTTTACTTCAATATTCTCTATTATTGGGTAGTGCCATAGCCTCTGTACCTTGGTCCTCCACTATCTTGGAGTAGAGTTCTCTTGATTGAAGGTACACTCGGGCACACTATCTTATTTCTCTTACTCCTGTTTTGTCTATATAGGCGATATAGGAGATATCTATCTTAATGTTACTGTTCTCAAAATATTCTATTTTACCTTGCTCCCTATCCTCACTGGGCTATTTTCAATATTGGAGCCCCTAAGCTTTTAGCATCCTGCATTTCCAATTAGGGGTGTAGCTTAGCAAGTAATAATAATAATAATAATAATAATAATAATAATAATGTGTAGGAATGAGAATTTTTTTTCAATGTCTGTGCAGTTATTCAAACCCACAGGTCGCATGTCAACATTTGTGACTGATACAGTGATAGGTCTATTATGATTATCAGTGATAGGAGCCTATCGATACAGGTCGGGGACATTATATATGAGTGGCCAGCTCCCCCAACCAGCATAAAAAAAGAATTTCACCCCCTCTAACCAAACCTACAATCCCATGCCCTTAAACATCCCTAGTCTTCGTCAACCGTCACTATAGATACAGGTGGCCTCTATCATACATCCACCCACACGTCTACTACCGTAACAGTGATATATTCAATAGATAAGTGAACATTGCAACACTATACAAACATTCTTTATGTATTTTCGTGTACAAATACCTCCAGATAAACACATCCGAAAGCATCGTCTGCTGCTACCTGGCCTTACTAGTCGATAAACATTTCTTATGTCCATGTAGCTATAGAAATATCTCATACCTGTAGAAAGCCGCCCTACTTGTCTCCACGAGTTCCATGAACTCACTGACGCTGATGACTAGGTCAACTGGGTCAAGCTGCAATGCCTGCAAGCAATCCAAAATACCATGGGAACACTAGGGGTGGTAGCTTCTGAGAATCCGGGACGTCAACGGATCTCGCACGCCACAAACTGAGCCGTTCTCACTAGACACGGGCCAACTCGTTCAGAACTCTTCCGACGAACGAGGGAGGGGGCGTGGCTAATGAATGCCGCGGGTGACAAACACAATACGTGATCCCAAAACTCCAGACGTGACTAAAAATTAATTGGCAAATCGTCAGGCAGTGAGGAGGAACTCGAACTAACTCTGTCACTTATCACCACCATTCAATCAAGCCTTCCACTCGAGTCAACAGAGCTCATAAGAGGGAAAAACAACGATCGTTAATAAGGCACTTCAGTGGTTCACTAATACCGGGGGAGAAGGTGGTAAACAAAGCAAAACTGCGAGGTCATATGACTCTCTTACAAAGTTCCTTAAACTAAGAAAAAGCTTAAATATACGAAAAAATGACGCTAGCCTATTAATAAACTTAAAACTAAAACAAGATCAAAAGGTTGGATAAGTATTAACAACTTATCATTAAATGATAACGAATTTACTTTAATCTAATCTATATTAACAGGACTTGAACTATTATATCTGAATAAACCTTAGACTGAGAAAAAATTAATGAAATGCAAATTATACAAATGCTTAATATTAAATCTAAATGATACAATATTCAAGTTTGACACCTAATGAAAAATAGATAACCAGGTCACGATACAAATTTCTAGTGTTACTGCAGGCTCGTTTACAAAACTCTACAAAATGCCAACACTCACCCTATTATAATGAATTCAAAATCACCGTTTTGTCTTACGCATCTTTTCAACACATGATTTGGTTTTGGGCAGAGTCAATTAGAAGAGGACATACTATTTGTACTAAACACTCTAAATAACAATAAAGTAGGTTACATGCTAGAGTGACAGAGGGATAGGGGAAGAGGGCTGTTTTCAGGCTACAATCTCTATCTCTATCTGTGTAACCTATCCTTCGTGTCACCTTTTATATTAAATCTAACTGCTTCCTGGAACTTCCCTGAGATTTAGGAAGTGTTGGTGGGCCAGCAAAAGACGTCATAGCTGGCTAGTATTACTCTCCTTAATGCTAGTCACGCCTCACCAGACGGCTCTTATAGTCAGCTACTTCCTCCCACCCTCTGTCCCCTAAATGAACAAAAGATAACATCCTATCACCAGGCTCTTCGCAAAATTTCTAAAGTACATGTTACTGAACATTCTCTCTCAAACATTTCAAAATACCTCATAAAATACAAAAGAACATGACCAAAGCCCTTCTTCATATCTCGCACGAATCCCACGTCACTCTCAAAAATAGATTACTTAAGACTTCGTAACAAACATACGTGACATAAAAGTACTCTTAGAAAATAACAAAACTTTACATATACTAACTTGAATAAAGAATACAATGAAAGTCCCGATGAAAGCATTACGTAATTTACATATAATACTTACATGTACATGACAGGAGCTTATTTTTGGGGCTGGGTATTATCTCTTCAATGCACACATGAAACAATATAAAATATAGATAAAATCATTAATAAACTACAGTTCTAGACCAGCTTCGTAAGTATATATATATATATATATATATATATATATATATATATATATATATATGTATGTATATATATATATATATATATATATATATATATATATATATATATATATATATATATATACATACATATATATACATATATATATATATATATATATATATATATATATATATATGCATATATATATATATATATATATGAATATATATATATATATATATATATATATATATATATATATATATATATGTATATATATATATATATATATATATATATATATATATATATATATACTGTATGTGTGTATATACTGTATATGTATATATGTATGTATTTATATATATATATATATATATATATATATATATGTGTGTGTGTGTGTGTATATATATATATATATATATATATATATATATATATATATATATATATATATATGTATATACTGTATGTGTGTGTATATACTGTATATGTATATATGTATGTATTTATATATATATATATATATATATATATATATATGTGTGTGTGTGTGTGTGTGTGTGTGTGTGTGTAGAGAAAGGTCAGACTTATGAACAATTTATGTAAAATGGTTAATGAACTAACTGAAAGACGGTGCCAGAGATTAATATCTATATCAGGAATAAAGTATTTAACTGTACGTTCTTGTCCAACAAGTTGAAATAAAATTAGCGACTGAAGATCATACAGGAAAACTAGCAAGAATTATAGAATTCAAAAACTTTTTCAGAATAGACTGATCCCCGGAAATCTTATAAGACATCTGAATCGGACAGTTTTATGCGTAATTGAAGAGGAAAATAGACCAATTATGTTTTTCAAATGTGAATTGTTTTCAAGAATCACTCCTAAAATATTTTAAATATTCTTTAGAATTAAAGAAACCTTACCTACCTGAAATGTTGCGGAGCCACTGTCACCTACTTACAACCGGACTTTGAAATTTTTTTAGGGTTCAACTTTATGCCCGGTAATTTTCTACCATGTGCTAATTTTAGCTTCACCTCTATCAAGGGATTCAGCATCGCTAGATCTGCATTCAGGAAATGGAAATTCAATAATGATGCTAAGAGAATTCTCACCTACCTTACTGCTTGACTTTGAAAAGAAGTGTCTCATAGTTAACACAGTCAGAGGCATCACTAAAATGAAGGCGATAATATCCAAAAAACAATAATGAATTTTACAATTAGTATAAGTGTATACTAGGCTAATCTATACTTTTGATATGCTGAAAAAGATGTGGGATGAAACACTCGTCTGTTTATTAAAAGTTCAAAACAAATGTTTTAGAATGACTTTCGCAGATTCTAAGAGGAATATTGAAATTTATCTACGAAATAGAATTAATCGTCTCCTGGTAGGCTGAATTAAGGATTACTGAATATTTTTTTTCAAAAGGAAATTAATATTCATCAAGACAAAAGTGTGAAATTAGCAATTAAAATCCCGTGATTATTGATCTAATTGACTGTGGAAGGTATTATTACGTTCAATGCCGATATAAACATACCAAAGATGTTGGTGATTCATAACCATGAAGCGAGGTCATATAATGGTGATAAGAGAAAGTAAAACGTGATAAGGATTAGGAATTGATTGGAAAGTTTTATTTTGTAGTGGTTGAACATTTCCTGGATAGACACTGAGTGTGATATGAATGTTGTGATGAAAGATATAGAAACATTAAATTCAGAGAAGAAGTATATGAGCTCGTTCAGATGTTATCAAATTACAGATACAAAAATGGGAAGATAAGTGATATATATTACATACAGTAAAAGAAAATGTTACAAGGTGTTTTATGAGATATTTTTCGTCATAAAGACTGTTTTCAAGTTAGAAGTTATGTCTTTAGAGCGGATTTCAATAAAATACTTTTTAGATAGTAAAAAAAAAGGAGGGGCTACTTATATATTCGTCTGATGTATAACTCATGATATGATCTACAGTTATTCATTTTAGATGCCATCAATTGAAAAAAGAACATATCAAAAATTTCCTTCTAATGATTGGAGTTATAGAAATTAATTGACCTGACAGTTGACACATGCAAATAAGAGAGCTTAGCGAAGGAGTTAAAAATGTAAAATTTTATATTTGAAAACACAAAATAAAGGAATTTATTAAGAATTGCTTGATCAATATTAATTGGTAATTAATGAAGGAAACTATCTGACTGATGACGATAATAAAGATTTTATTTTCATATTCAAAATAACTGATAGAATCATTGAGCAATGAAATCATAGGAGACTTGATGAAACACCAAGTGAAAAAAAGGATAAACTCTCATAAAAGAGCAAGTGTGTGCTTCAGTTACAAAGTGCAGACATTGGACATAAGGGTTATTTGTCGAGAAAGCTATTTCATTAGCCGGCTTTATTTATGCAAGAGTAATACTACTACCTGATCAAAATATGAAGGAATTTTTTGTGTTCATAAACGGTTCTTATTTGTTCAGATGTTCCCTATCCTAATAATATATATTTGCTACAGTATTTCATGGAAAAGAATTGTGTTAAAATTGAGTATGTGAAAACAATCTGGAACTTGGAAACCTGGTATATAAAGTTTTTTCCCTGTGCTGTATAAAATGCGCTAGAGATGGGAAATTACCATACATGACCAATATCATCGCACATCGTTAGGAGCCATTGCGAAAGTTCTCGCTACAGTAACCGAAATTTTTTTTTTATGAAATGTTACAAAATACATTCATTGTTCACAACCCATATTTTCAAGACTAGAGAGGGAGAAAACTGCCATTGAAGAGAGTACACTACTTACAAACTTAATAAGTTCCAAGAATCTGTTTGTTAAACTTTTGCCTGGGGTAGACTTCACCTAACTTACATACCTATGATTTTCAGCTGCAAGGGTGAACAGAGAGTCTAATTCCTATTTCAAATGTTGTTTTGCATACTACACTGAATTATATTGTAGTTTTATTGCAGAATTTTATTATGAACTTTTGATACAAAAATCCAAGATTTTTTTTTTATTTCAAATGGATTTGTTTGTATCTCTCAGTGTTTGTAAGTTAAATGTTTGTAAGTTGAGGACCTTCTGTACTTTAGGTATAAATTTTAAGTGGCATATAGTCAGCATAAATAGGCGTTCAATTATGTAAACATGTAGTTGTTTCTGAGACTGGGTTTATAAAGTGGTTGGGTTGGGGAGTCCATTTCTAGCTAGCTATCGAAACTTGAAAGTGGGTCTGAAAATATGGCCTTTCATTACTTTTAGTCGAAAGAAGGGGTCTTGCTTAAAATGTTTTGTAAACCGCAAGAAACAACATCAGCCAAAACTTTCTTGACACTTAACTCAAAAGATAAAAGTCTTTGCCAACGAGGACAGCATTTGCGCTAGGAGGGAGAGGCATTTGTTCAAACACCGGGCTTTACAAACATACACCAACTGCCAGGCGCTGAAGGAGTTGGTGGCTAGAATCAGGAAACAAAGATAAACATCAGAACTGGTGTTTAGGAAGAAATCTGAAGATGATAGGTAGATTCTTGATTGCAATCAACTGTTTCCATTATGAAAAACCTGAATCTAAATGTCTGCACGCACACTGATGAGTTGCAAATATCCATCAGATCCTGACTGAGATTGGTAAGCTTGATGAACAGTATAAGCATTGTGATAAAACTCTTGACTACTAGGATAAGAAATATTCAATAACTAAAGAGGTTTACTTCAGAAATTCGTGGACGACCCCCCACCCCCCCATCCACCCTCCCAAAAAAAACCACACACACACACACACAAGGTAACAGGCAGCCCTGAATATATGAAATTGCTCAAACTAGCTACACATCGTGAAATTTAGTTGTTCGATGCATGTACATGGAGTGACAGAACTGGCTGAGATTGACTGCCGCTTCGCTGCTGAAAAATACTCGGTTAATATTGGATCCATTGATTACTAGTGAAACTGGAATTCACTTTAGGAATGGACGAGCGCTGCGAAGTTTGACATTTTCTCTTTATAAGTTTAATGATGACTGTGGCATTAACCACTTACATTTCGATCGATTACAATAAGAAGTCTCTTTCTCACTCTAACATCATTCTTTATATTAGGAGACTGATAGTGAGTTACTGCGTATAAATTGCTCACATTTGCATTTGTCAGTTGTTTAGTTTTTGTCTATGGCGCAATCATTACGTGGCTATTTCAAACAATTATAGGCATACAAATATTCATGCACAAGTTCCTGGATGTTTTTCTAAAAAAGCCATTTTTATTCTAACCCCCGCCCCCTTCAGCTTCAGCTTCACCACAATCACCTAATCACAACTCTTGTAGGGAAGTACAATTTATCTAAAAATTTATCGTAATTTCATCTATGTCAATAATTGATTGTGATAAAAACAATTTTCGTTCAGTATATATGTTTTGTTGTTCATCTGAAGGTAAAAAACATCTCCACAGGGATCAACCATGGTGTTTGTAAGAGCAAATCAACGTGTACTGCTTGCCAGACCATAGGAGCAGTCATGTAATGATAATTTGGCGAGTGTAGTGAGCCACGGCAGAGCAAAAACCATTAGAAGGATGGGAAATGAATCATAGAGAATTATGATACTTTAATTTTCAGACACATACATGAAACATGTATTTTTCCAACTAGTTATCCTCTATTTGTTTTTTATTTTTTATCATTACTATTGCTGCATATCACTCGTTTTTATCATTTCCACACCAAAATTAAACCTGGTTACCCACTGATGGCCAACGGTAGAGTCTAAAAAAGAGTTTGACTTATCAAAAAACATAATGAATGACAATTTAAAATCTGCATGATAATAATATAATAGTAGTAGTAGTAGTAGTAGTAGTAGTAGTAGTAGTAGTAGTAGTAGTAGTAATGGTCGCGAAATAATTGTTTTTAAAATATCATAGTTCTGATTATTCAAGAAACATGTCAAATATACTTCTAAAGAAATATATAGATGATATTACCGTACTGAAACTTTAATAAGAAATATAAGCGGACTCTACTCTGTAAGGATATTTCATTCTCTTGACCTTTTGAAAGTAAAGACTGCACAACTTCATGGAAAGATCAATTCTCAGTTGAAATGAAAAGAGGCACTATGCTGCTATATTTGTTTAAAATCGTATTGGAGGGAAGTAACTTTGAATGATAAAAAAAGAAAAAAAAGATGAAATGCACCACTGACAGTATTCTCTGTATTTACAAAACCTTTTTGGGTGTGCTGTAGAATTTACTCCACGAAAATAAATACAGTAACTACATTTGCATATGACTTTTATGAACATATTTCACTAAAACTGTATGCACAGTACACAACCCATTTCAGAAGACGAGAGAGAGAGAGAGAGAGAGAGAGAGAGAGAGAGAGAGAGAGAGAGAGAGAGAGAGAGAGAGAGAGAGAGAGAGGTTTTCCTTGGCCATGACTGTTATCCACAGGAACAGCCTACACTTATATGTCCACCGACGAAACAACGCTGCACCTTTAAACAAGATCATCTGTGGTCATTCATGTCGGTACTCGCACTTTAATGTGCAACAGTTTTTGGGTGAGCTGACTCTCTTTTTGCCTCACTTCCATCAAAGGAAATTATTGATAATGGTGGGGATCCGGTGAGTCTTATCTACAACACTTTTTTATATAATATTTAGATATAATAGATTTATTAAGTAAAAAAAAACTAGCATAAATGTAATGGAGTGACCTTATTCTTAGTTATTTAAAAAAATAGAATATGATTATATTTCTACTTAGCACGATAGTTATTATACTTTCAAAGTTTATAGTGTTTTATAACTTGGTCCTTTTTATTATGTTAATTTCTCTACTAATTGCTAATATTGTAATGGAATACTAGTAGGAAATTCCTGTGAAGTCTTCTTTTTAATGAAAAGAAGCTGTGATCTTTTATAGAGTCGTATTTATCCTATTCTTTTTTAAATGTATCATTAAGATTGCAATGGATATGAGTTCTTAGAGCTAATAATATATAGGCCCTTATTTAGTGAATACCTAGGTGTTAGTATTTTTATTCTAAGACAGCCAAGATAGCAATACCAGATAAGTCTAGATAACTGTGAATAGGCACACGATGATTTTATTTCGACTTGCAGCATGATTGATGTGTGGGAATATAGATGGATGCAGATTCTCTCCCAATAGTTTTATTGCCTATTCCGTTTTTTTTCCGTTACTTGTTTCACACTTTGATAAAAACAAATAAAGAATTACTCCAAGGATGGATATTACTAAGCCCTACATGTATCCCTTATGAAACTGTCTCTTGTTGACATCTTCAGAGCTCACAGTAACATCACAAATTATTACTTTGAATTTTTGATAGGCAAATTGGACCGTGTATAAAGATTTATGTGCGGGAGGATGCTTATTTCTGGGAAAGAATATAATTTAAGAAGAATTACTGTCGTGATGTGTGATATTCGAAGATCAAAGGGCGCTCCTATGCACTATGATTCCGATAAAATTTTATCATCCAAAAAGTTAAACCCTTAACCATTAGTTTCATAGTTTATCACATGAATTATCTTGATATTTCCTTGGCCTTTACTTGAATAATCAAGGATGTTCCATGACGATATGTAATTAAAAATACAAAACTATCATAATCATAAACATATGGACATTTGCGACATCAGTTAAAGTGTAATTAAATGATATTGTAGGAGAAATAAACAGCAAAATCAATATATAACGGCCTTGTATAAAACACGAACCAAGATGGTGCTTAAAATGTGTCTTCAACTCTTCGACAAGAGAAAACCTGGAAACTGTGACCCTTTAGTAAGACGTAGGAAAAATACATGAGTAATAGAAGAGCCCAGGTCAATTAAATTGTAGTACGATGCTTTTATCATAAATCATGCTATTATAACCTAATCGGAATGTTTTTTGGTAGGAAATAATTAAAAATTTTGATACACTTTTGTTTTTTTGTTGGAATAAATATATATATATGAAAACTTATATGTTCCAGAATCATGAACCATATGCATATTCTATACTAACTTATTTTTCTTACAAGTACCAGTACTGTTAATGTTCTGTGTCGGGAAAATGTGCGGGAAGGGGAGAAAGCTTCCCATTGAATCATTACAAGCCTGGTATATGTGAAAGTAGGCGCAATAGAGTAAGTGTAGATGTTAACTCATAAAAAAAAGTTGGAAATGATTGAATTGGGGGGGAGGGGGGAAGAGTTGATGCTGGGGTTGGTATGGATGCAATGGAATTTTACAAATAAATAGATGCTATAGTTAGTGAACTTACTGTAGAATTATCTTTTTTAAATGTGTTTTGGAAGGATTTTTTTTTTAGATCAGGAGTACTCACAGACATACATTTGGAATTAAAATTGTTTTAAAATGATTATTTTCTTAGCATGTAATATTTTAATTAAGATATTCTGCTTTTAATTCTTTGCATAATTTAGAAAAGATTAGTATCACTCTCTTTAGTAATAGATTCACATTTTGTGTATGACACCCAACCTTTAGGGAATAGAAATGTGTGGGTTTCTAATGCATTCTTATACTTACGGTCTATTCAATAAATCATAGGTAAAAATTATGCATGAAGGTTTGAAATCTTATGATAGTCTTATTATTCCCAATAACACTGGTTTTCAAAAAAATTGAGGCAAGCACAAAAATACTAGTTTTAACTAATTTGGGGGTGCTGAATTCAAATTTTAAATCCGTTTTTACTCATTACCTCTAGTTTATTTTTAGATATGCATAGTATGCATTTTGTGCATATACGGTACATAAAGGCATATATGCATTCAGGGTTAATTCTAATATTGTGAGACTTATGGCTTATTTTTTAGTTATTATGCACTAAATGTAAGTGATTGCATTACATTATATATATAATTATATATCAAGACAGATTTTGGCAATTAGGGGAGCAGGTCTCAATCCACACTCAGTAGTGCTCTGGCAGTCATTGGAAGAGGTTGTCTCGCATGTGGCGCAGGAGGTTGGTGTCCCTCAACTATCGTGTTATACACATCTCTTGGGTAGCTAAATATTAGTATTACATTTTCCAATGGACATTGTATTGCCTTGCATATGATTTAGTTTTACTTTGTTATATTTTCAGATTCTCCAATGGCTTCAAGCACGTCAAAACATCGAGGATGCCTCAACAAGGCCCATTCTTTCTGCTACGTGTGTGGGGACTTTACAACAGTTGCGCAGCATCGAACCATCACTTCCCTCCTCAGAACCACCTACTTTCACTATTTTGACTGTAAAATTGGTGATCAGGACAAGTCTTGGGCTCCACACATCTGTTGTAAACCCTGCTACAATGGACTAACTGCATGGTTTAATGGCAAGAAAGTGGCTTTCAACTTTGCAGTCCCGATGGTTTGGAGAGAGCCACAAAGCCACGCAGATGATTGATATTTTTGTTTAGCTAATATAACTAGTTTCAATGCATCTTCTAGGAAAAAGATCAAATATCCTAACCTTCCATCTGCTATGAGACCCGGTCCCCATTCAGATGATCTTCCTGTACCCACACCTCCAGTAAATAACTTCTTTCCTCATCAGATGAAGAAATGCCTTCAAGGGAGGATTCTGCCGAGTCAGTATCTTTAGATGATATTGAGCCTACATATTCAGGAACAAGTGGCAACGAGCCACACTGGATCACGCAAGAAGACCTAAAGGATCTTGCTCGTGATTTGTATCTGTCAAAACAGCAGTCAGAGCTCTTGGCTTCTCGGCTTAAACAGTGGAACTTAGTCCAGAAAGATGTAAGGATCACCAGTTTCAGGAATCGGAACAATGACCTTGCTTCCTTTTTCGACAGGGAAAACAAGTTATGCTACTGCACAAACATACCTGGCTTGTTCACGCCCCTTGGTTTGCCACATAATCCTTCAGACTGGCGTCTTTTCATAGACTCTTCCAAGCGAAGTCTCAAGGTTGTGCTTCTGCACAACGGGAATGAATATCCCAGCATTCCCATTGCACACTCTGTCCATCTAAAGGAGTCCTATGACAATATGGAGCTTCTTTTAGAAGCTATTAAGTACAGCGAGTACCAATGGAGTCTGTGTGGGGACCTCAAGGTCATTGGTGTTCTTATGGGGAAGCAAGCGGGCCTAGCATAGTACTGTTGTTTTCTCTGTCTCTGGGATAGTCGAGCTGTATCCCAGCATTACAAGCAGAAAGACTGGGGGTCTAGAAGCACTTTTGTTCCTGGCGAACACAGCATCAAGGGGAATCCTCTGGTGGACATGAATAAGGTGCTTCTTCCTCCTCTTCACATCAAGCTTGGTTTGATGAAGAATTTCGTGAAGGCGTTGGACAAAAATGGTGCTGCCTTCCAGCACTTGTCTACTGTGTTCCCAGGTGTTATTGCTGCTAAGCTCAAAGAGGGCATATTTGTTGGACCTCAGATCCGCGAAGTGCTGAACGATACTGATTTTGAGGAGCTTCTCAACTTGAGGAACTGAGAGCATGGGAAGTATTCAAGTCAGTCTGTAGTGGCTTCCTTGGTAACACACGCGTACCAGATTACCAAGCCTGTATTGAAAAGTTACTAGAGTCTTACGAGGATATGGGGTGCCGAATGTCACTCAAGATTTATTTTCTCCATTCCCATCTCAACTTCTTCCTGCCATACCTTGAAGCAGTGAGTGATGAGCATGGAGAAAGATTCCACCAAGACATTACAAAGATGGAGAGCAACTATCAAGGCAAATGGAACCCCGGCATGATGGGAGACGTCTGCTGAATGCTCTTGCGTGACATCCCAGAGGCAAAATATACCAGATCTTCTAAGAAAACACACTTTTGACTGTCTGTGCTACCATGAATTCTGTAATTGTGTCATCCAAGTATATTGATTCAATCAGTGTTCTTTATCTACCCTGTTTCCTCTGTTATAAAATGCTGCAACTCTTGAAATGTGCACATATATTCTCTGTTTATAATAAAATGAGACTATTTAAAAGCCAAAAATCCAGAGGTTATAGAGCAAAACTATTTATAAATTTGAATTCAGCACACCCAAATTAGCAAAAAACACCTATCCCCATTCTTGCCTCAAACCATTTTTTTTTCTGTAAACCAGTGTAATCTTGCAATTATATTTCCAGCTTCTTTTTCGTTTAAAATATTTTTGAAATGATCCCTCTTTTTATTAATCCACGAACTGTTTCCAATACAAAATTGAGTTTTGGGTATAAAATCTTTCTTATTTCTATCAAGATTTAAATCTCACAAGGTTAATTTAATTTGATATTGAAGTATGCAATAATCATAGGTCATAACATGACAGATTTTTTTTAGCTTTTATTACTTCAAGTTACTCATTCATGAAGTGTTCTATAAAACATTCCCACTTCGGATTTTTGTTTTTATTTAAAGTATATCTTACACTGTCTCTGAAGAATAACGACGATATTAAATGAATTTTTTTAAGGGGGCTTATTTTTTTTCAATTAATACCCTAGAGAATATCTTTGATATTAATTATCTTATTTCAACCTCTACTACTATATAAAGGATATACTAACACTAGAATTAGAGGTGATTATTATATCCGCGTTAATTCATTGAAACAGGAAGCCTATCATCTCTGGAAGGAAAACAGAACAGTTTTGACTTGGAATAAATATACTCAGCTATGACCTTTTGCTCTAAATGTTTATGCTCTGGCCGAGAATAATACAATATGACTATAAGAGTAATCATTTCAGGTTCAAACCCAAAATAAAGCTAGTGGGCTACAGTTAATTTGTTCCTATTTTTTACTCAAGCCAGCTCATTATATCTGTGACCAAAGGAAAAGGGCAACCCTTTTGGCTGATGTGCTTTGAGCCGAAACTAACATATTTAGCTTTTCTTTCGTGAAATTAAAACCTTAATAATTTTGGTGCTTATGGAGGTGTAGACCCACATGCATTTTTTCTTATGAAAGTATAGATGCCAATGGTATTTTTTTTTCTTTTTTTTATGAAGACCAATGATTTTTTAGCTCACAAGTTGTCTATACTTTCGTGCAATTTAAGAAGAAAAAACTCTGTAACTCTTGGGAAATTGGTAATTATACCCCATTAGGCAAATGTGTTTGTGATAGCTTTAGCCCTGATGATTATATCCTAATTTCCATATTATTTACAGTATTTGAATATCTTTTGGCAAAAAGTCTAGACAGGTATGACGAAGGTATTCATGTGATTACTAGTTTGCAATTTCGCTTTTGCAAAGGCCTTAAAGGATGTGATGTTCTTATAATTGCCAATGGAGTACTGAGATCCATCTTTGTGCTCATGAAGTGCGTATGACCAGCCATGCTTTTAGTGTTGCTTTTGACCATGTTAATAATGAGGCCCTTGTTTTCAATGGGAATGGGTGGGTCTTTTCTTACCATCATCATTAAATATTTAATTAATAGATTGCAAAGAGTTATTGTTGATGGGCACCATAGTGAGTTTAGGCATAAAACATGTAGTGTTTCTCAGGTTAGTGGTGATAGACTATTAATGATCATACTATATACACATATGTGGTTTGTCCTTGAAAACAAACTCGTTGCATATGCAAATGAGGCTATTCTCTTTTGCTCAAATATATATCTTGACTATAGACCTAGGGTTCCTGAGTCCCTTAACAGAGATATAAAATTAGCACATTGTACCAATAATTTGAACCAAAACAGAACTCAAAGCATGATTGCATTTAGGTTGAGACAGTATATCTTCAACATCCAGATCCTTGCATTGATAATGTTTCTGTAATTTTACAGAACTTTAAAATTTTAGGAGTGGTTATTGATTGGAAATCTTGTTTTGAAAAATACAATTTGTCTGTTTCTTCCTTAATTACACAAAAACAAAAATCTTATTAAGAATGTCTTTTAAGATTTCTGGTGATAGAATCTACTAGGATGAAATGTTTTCATTCTTTCATTCTGTCTTGTTTCGAGACAGTTCATACTCTGCAAGAAAAAAAAAAAAAAAAAAAAAAAAAAAAAAAAAAAAAATTGCCGTCTACTAAATTTCTTGTTCCCGATTTTGATATTTATTCCTGGTCCGTCGTTCAGTTACTTTTTTAATGCATGCTGCAAAAGATCTTTCATAATTTCAACTATCCATTGCATTCAGATCTTCCCCGACTGTACCATCCTGTATGTAGCATTAGGTGCACAATTCATATTAATAGTCTTACCTATTCCATCAGTAGGTTCAACTACACAGTATTCTAAAAGTTTTATCACAGTGGTGATCAGATTGTCAAATGTTTGTCCTAATCAAGCCGTTTAATCGATCGAACTTCAGAAGTCATAAACTTGCAACGAATGTTCTAATTTGTGTTTATAAAGTTGACATAAGTCACTCCTTATAGTTAATATATAACAGATCTATTTTTACGTTGTTACTGATTTTAAGATATTTCATAATTTCTTATTCTCTACTTCTCATATATAATTTATTTAATTTCTTTTATCCTTTCCTCACTAGACAATTTTTCTCCATTGGAGGCTGAAAGCTTGTAACATCGTAATCTTCCAAACAGGGATGTAGCTTAGCTACATATAAGGAAAATAATTATACAAAAGCTGCAGAATTACCCTCTTCATAAGAAAGAGAATTATTTAAATATTATAAATGTATGAGTGTTCTTAAAGCCAAACAGCTACCAATTACAACCACTTTAAGCAAACACAACCTACCCTCTTATTAATAGACTTCAACTACTGGCTATGTGAGTAAAGGAAGATTCTCGATCCAAGAATAATAATAATAATAATAATAATAATAATAATAATAATAATAATAATAATAATAATAATAATAATAATAATATTGTCCAGGCAAAAGATCACTTTCAAAGTCTAGATATGAGCAATGTAGTTTCCCGCCAAATAAATTTAGCTTTTGAAAAATCAGATAAAAGGATTTTAATCTACTATCATTAGGGACAGAAAAACAGAAAGGAGTATGGGGTTATTATAATTACAGATAGTAGAGTGAGATAGGTGAGGAAGAAAAAGTGGAGATGTGAAATTGCACAAATACTGTTCCATTTATCCTTCAATTAAAGAATCAAGGAATAATACACCAAAATTCGAAGCAGAGGTCGTAAGCAAAATATTTTTTCATATGCAATTATTTCTTTTGCTTCTTCAGCTGCAAAACAGTATAAAAGGAGTAGCTGAAAGACTATCATTGTTATTGATCAATAAAGCCTTCAAAAAGCAAGAGACTGTTCTTTCTTATATTCTACGCTTGAGAACTACATTTCATTAGCACCGGAGACTCATTGGCCATCCTGTCATCTGTAAAGTTTTAACAAATACTCTTTTATCCATAATCCCCAAATTAATATCTTTATTTATGCTTACTTCTAATTTTATCTGTAATACAGGTAGCAGTATTGAATTACTACAGTTATTCCTTCATACGTTATCACACTATTGTTCTACCCATTGGGTTGCTGTATCATTTGCAGTTCCTAAATCCATTTCCAAACAGGGAGGCCCTAGTAGGCAGCTTCACAAGATGTGATACATGGTCTGGATTCGGTTCCTACAGGGGCATTTAGCACCATTTGAGAAAGCCCATCTCTGGAGGTGATCCCTTCTCCTACTAACTTTTGTTTTTCCTGTATTCAGGGTGACACATTTCTATTTGGTGAAGGAGAATCAATAGGGAATGTTTTCACTAGGGTTAGGGAGGGCATATTTAGTGGTTTCACCGTCACTCACTCTCCATTTATGCAGATGTCTTCTTGTTTCGTGGTGGTTGTAGAGAGGGGGCCTGGGATCAATTGCTTGTTTGGTCTATTCCTTTCTACCTATATCTAATTGAATGCCAGATACTGCGAAGCTGGCTAGTCAGAGAGGTATTATTGGAAAGAGAAATTACAATATACACGTCAGACAATTCAGGGAATAGGACAAGGACTTGGGTCTGGCTTGATCTCTCCCACAGGAGCACAATATTTTGTAGTGGAATAACTTACTGCTAAGGGTGTTTGTTTTAATGTTTTTACATCAGCTCTCCACTTGATGGATGCTATGTTACTAAGGTTATTTCTTGTGGCCACCTTTTTCTCAAGTTTGTTTATATGCTCCTTAAAGCTGAGGGTTCTATAAAAAGTGACATTAAGATAGGCTAAATGTGGACAGTTTCCAGTTCTTTGTTTTCCCATTTAATGTTTAGTTTTCTGTATGCTTAATGAATGTTCAGGTGGGTTGAGCATACGTGGGTTTCCATTAGGTTTGCCTTAGGATGCCATTTTTTTTATAATATTTGAAAGAGATGATAATCCCCTCAACATTTTTCATTCGGTGGTTTTAATGGACCGAGACAGTGTTGCAATGCAGTTTGTCAGTATATATAAACCTCCAGATGTCCTGGAATTGTGAAAGGCCATTTGGTTCGAGGCTGATTAATAATGTGGCTAGTACGGAGCCCTGTGAAAAACCATTTCTCAGATTCTACCACATACTCTTCATGAGGTCCATTTCCATATAAAAAAAGGGTCTATTTTTAGGAATGATCCGATTATGCACAGTACACAATGACAGAGTTTGAGGTCATTTGGGCTACCTTGTAGAGACGAGCTCTGTGGTTCATTGTGTCATAGGCAGTTGTGGGGTCGACCATAACCTTTAATTTTCTTGTTCTATAGTTCAACTTTACAAATTGAGTTATGTTAAAGATCTGACAGTAACATGATCATCCATGCCAAAAGACCGTTTGGTTTAGTGACGGTTGTTCCTTGATTGTAGAAGCTAGTTGGGGCATTATCATGCGTTCATAGAGTTTGTAAGTGATGCCGAATAGAGATATTGGTCGGTAGATCAAAGGTGAGCTTGGATCTTTACCAAGATATAGCAGAGCTATAACACTTGCTCTTCTCCATATTCTTGGGATTCAGTATGTTAATGCAAATTTTTTGAAAAGTGCAACAAGAGAACTCTTCGCCTTATCTACAAAATGTAGAATCATACCTGACTGTAATTCGTCCAAATATATCATCACTATGTGAAATGATATGTTGCATCTCTTGCTTAATTTTCTTTATGTATCCTCTCTCACGGTTTTGGTTGCTTGTCTTTCCCTTGATTAGAAGTTAAGGCAGTTATATGGATAGTATGTTCATCATCAATTATATAATAAATACACGTTACATTTAGATAGATTATCTGCGCTAAACTTGTATTTAAAAAGGTTTATCAATTTATCTGGAGAGGGGAAAAAAAATCCAGGTAAAATTGAATAATTTTAAACAAATAGACGTTGTTATAAATATGGACCATAAAGTTTCTATAGACTCCTTGAATGATAATGAATATAGAAATGCATCTTAACGCTGATAGAAATGATAAAAATAATTTGGTAAGCAAGGTTCTTACATTTTTTTTCAAAGGCAAGTAAAACGTCAGGTTGAGCAACAAAATAAACTTATATATGCCAAGAGAGTGAAATTTAATATTTTTCTATGTTCTTCTTATTTCGATTGCATATTTCCTTTAGAGTTTGTATTCCCTAGTATTTCTTACCATATGGTTGTTTGTGTTGTTTGGCTAATCTGGCTCTGACATAATACATTCTATTGTCTAAAACAAATGCAGGCTCGATAAAAAATCATTGCTTTGCACAAATAGATAGACTAATTTTAGATAGAATTAATATTGTTACCAGATTTTGTTTAGTGTAGAGGTATATAACAAACCTAGGAATACTCTCTCACCATGCTTATTTCAAATTTATTAATCCCATAGGAAAATGACTGTCTACATTATCGACCTAGGACCTCTTAATATCAAGAACGATAAGATATACCAAAAATAAAAACGAAAAGAAAAAATAAGCTCCATAACGAAAGGTCTAGTGAACGCTTAGCTAATCAGTCGAAAAATGGAAATTGAGATCCACTGCAATATATCATAAACAAAACGATTAATTAAGCTGGGCTTTTAAGAGTTGGACTGTTGCCAAAGTGACATCCTATTAGCGGATGGATAATTAACCTCATGATTAGGCATTACGTCAACAATGCCTCAGCTGATCCTGCTTTTTACGTTGTAATATTAAGAAAGGAATGATTGCCTTCCTATTATAAAGGCAAGAACGTTATACACATACATCCACACACACACACACACACACACACACACACACACACACACGCAACTGCGACCGCAAATGCACACACACCAACACAAAGCAATACACACACACACACACATATATATATATATATATATATATATATATATATATATATATATATATATATATATATATATATATATATATATATATATATATATATATATATATATATATATATATATATATATATATATCGATATATATATATATATATATATATATATATATATATATATATATATATATATATATATCGTATATATATATATATATATATAATATATATATATATATATATATATATATATATATATATATATATATATATATGTATGTCCTAATTCATGTACATATGTGTGTGTTTTATGTCAAGGTAAATGAACTCAATATTCATGAGTATTCCACAAAAACCTACGTGTCAGCTTGTTTTGCAATGGTTGCATATTGATAACGATGGTAGTAGTTAGTGGCCGGTGAGCATTCGTGTTAACAAGTCCCTCACCTGCTGAGGGGGCAGTTGTGTATAGTGTACTTACGAACGAACCTTTTGTAATAAATGAAGAAAACCCATATGCCGACATCTCATTATCCATGTATGCTGTGAGTTAAGTTGTTCTTTGAGCCGGTGAAATAAAAGTTCAAGATGCCGAGATACACAAGGACTAACATAGCAGGCACTGCTGCTGCAGGGGAGGAGAACAAAGGAGCAGTGGGATACAGCGTTTCCGATGAAGAATATAGACAGGAAATTAGAAAGCAAGAATTGGAAAATAAGTTAGATAACTTGCAACAGTTAATAAACAGACTGTTGGTGGAACGAGAACAGGAACGGCTCGCAACCACAGCATATCCGACGTAAATGGACGAAGTTCAAACACACACAAGTGAAAGTACACAAAACATTTTGGACAGTTTGCCAGAAGAAAAAAGGACTGGGAATAACGGGGCTGATTCCGAGAAGTTGGAAGCCATGAGAGGAAGTCGACCCCTGAAGAGAGGTAAGGGGAATACAGTCAGCAAATTACCAGAGTCTTCAGATGTTGGCACTGTGGGGGAGAAGGGCAGCAATGAGGGGAGTGCCCCATCCCAAAGACCCCCCCCCCCCCCACAGTTACACTTGCAAAACTCCCCCCGGCCAACTTCCTGGAAAAGGGAACAGAGGAAGGGGGAGATGAGGGAGTTTGATGCCCTGCCCCCCGCATAACATCACAAGCAGTAGCCATGGAAGCAGTGACGACAGACGTGACAAAGCAGGCACTGGGACCTCCATCAGTACCCGACCTAAACCCCTCAGCGCTAGGGAGAGGACCAGGGGGCAGTGGTTGGGCGGCTGAGGTCACTGGCCCGTGCCCAGTATCTCGTAATGGCCGTCTGGGAATGTTAGCAGTTAGGATCGACCTACAAGATAAATCGATCTGAGCGCTGATTGACACGGGAGCCAGTGTTTCATTGATTGAAAAAGAATTCTCCTCAAATCCACTACAGCCAGCGGTATCCATTGTTCTTGACACGCCAGGAGGAAATAAACTACACATAAACCATACAACAATTGTCCAGTTTAAGGTGGGGTCTGTGAAGTATACCTGTGATTTTTTTGTCTTGCCCACCTTGGGAATTCCAGGAATCGAGGCTATCCTAGGAATAGCCTTTATACATAATAATCAAATTTGCATTTTGGGGGGAAAAGATACAATAACAGTAAAAACAGGAGGGTACATTTTGCCGATAGAGTCATGAGAAAGTAAGTGCATGTATTAGATCGAAGAGACTTTTAAGTGAGGTAACAGCTGTACCTGAAAGAGAAGTGTTGTCCCCCCAGACCCTTACAAGCATATCTGTGACCCCGTGTCGCCCTCTTGCGGAAGGAACCAAGGTAGTTGTTAAACCCCATGACAATTGGGTCCATATGATATTAGAGGGCTTAACAAAAATTAAAGGGAACAGAGCTGATATAACGATAGTTAATTTGTCAAATAAAAGAGTTGTTTTAGGAAGTGATTCTGTGTGTGAATTAGAGTTATGTGAAATTGCTTATAATGGGATGATGAAAGCCACAACTCCAGCTTGCACAGATGAACGCACTCAGAATTTGATTATGCAAGAGTGAAAATTATGTCTGTCAGAATATCAACCTGTAGTTAGTGATATTGTCAATAATTATTCCAATGTAATTGCAATTGGAAATGAGCCACCCAGGAGGATTGATCGATTCCCTTTATCACTGAAACTGGGTAGGCGGAGCCGATCAGGTCAAGGCCTTATAAGGTACCCATTCATTTCCAGAGAGAGATAGAAAGGGAAATTAATAAATTAAGAGAACAAGGGATAATCGAGGAGAGCGAATCCCCCTGGGCTTCTCCAATTGTAGCTGTTAGGAAAAAGGATGGCTCGGTAAGATTGTGTGTTGATTATAGGAAATTGAATGTAGTCACCATTGTCCTCGGTCGAAGAATTACTTGTGAAACTATGGGATAACAAATATTTTACAACTCTTGATTTAAAATATGGATACTATCAAATACCCATTCAGGGAGACAGTAAATGTATAACAGCATTTATAGCTTACAATCAGTTAGTTCAGTTTAATTTTCTTCCTTTCGATATTAAAAATGCTCCAAGTCATTTTGCTAGAGTAATGATAGCGGTTTTGTTGCCCTTAATTGGCCATAATGTTCTTGTTTCTTTAGATGATATCATAATTACAGGGAAAACGGCTGAAGAACATAATAATAATATTCGTAATGTTTTAGAAGCATTGCAACGTAATGGTATGAAAATAAATTTGTCAGAGTGCAAATTTTTCTGTAAGCAGGTCGAATTTTTAGGTCACATAATAACCCCAAAAGGTATCCAATCCTGCCCCAGTAAAGTAGCGGCTATTAGAGATTTCCCCAGGCCACGTAACTCTAAGGAAGTAGCTGGATTCCTTAGGCTCGTTGGGTATTACCGTAAATTCATAAGAGGTTTTTGAGAGATAGCGAGACCCTTAGATGCTTTAAAGAAGCAAAAAGTAATATATTGGAGAAGGGAAGTAGAAAGGGCCTTTAATCATTTGAAAGCTGCCTTAACTAGCAATGAATTACTCGCATATCCTAGATTTGATCGCCTGTTTTTAGTGACAACAGATGCGAGTAGCGTAGCTATTGGTGGCGTAGTTTCTCAACGAGATGATAAATGCAGAGAGAGACCCATTTGTTTTGCTTACTGGGCGTTAAAAGGGGCAGAAAAGAATGATAGTACATTCGATCGAGAGGTTTTGGCTATTCTTTGGGTTCTAGAGAGGCATCGGTTCTTTTTATTAGGTCAGTCGATTGAGTTGCAAAGTGACCATCACCCCTTACGTGATTTGTATTATATAAATGATTTGACCTCTCGTCAAGCGAGATGAATTGAGAGATTGTTAGAGTTTAATATAAAGGGTTTTCACCACATAGAAGGTAAAGCTAACAAGGTAGCTGATGCCCTCTCTAGTGGTGCAGTAATAGGAGTAACAACTAGGGCACAAAAGAGGAACGAAAAACATAACCAAAATGTTGAGGACCCCCATCATATTAGAGAAAATAGAGAACGGGATGAGAGTTCTGGCGATGCTCATACAGAAAATGGAGAGTGAGAGAGAGAGTCGACTCGGGAGAGAGAGAGGGCTGCACATGTTGAGAGAGAGAGAGAGAGAGAGAGAGAGAGAGAGAGAGAGAGAGAGAGAGATACAAACGGAAAAGGGGAATATATGTGGGTGACCGAGGACATGACCAGGGGAGTCCAGAATGAATGCCTCGATGATGCAGGTTTGATTGACTTAGGAGGTTGGGATATAAAAGAAGTTCGAGAGGGACAGAAAAAAGAGGAAAGAATGCGAGCAGTGATTAAAGGGGAATCGGAGAGTTATCCGTCATTTCTGAATGTTCCTCGTGAGAAATTTTGTATTGAAAATTATGTCTTATATTATGCTTACGAGAAGAGGGGAGGGGAATTTTGTGCATGGGTAGTTCTTCATCCCTCTTTAATTAAACAAGCCATCCACATTGTACATGCAAGTCCGTATGCAGGGCATTTAGGGATTGATAGAACATGAAGGAGAGCATTTGAATCCTTCTTTTGGTTAGGAAGGAAAAAATCTATAGAGAATTATATAAAAGGTTGTCATGCTTGTAACTTTCAAAGAACATAAAAACACTGTACTGGAGGCCACAAAGTAGCCTGTAGTTCCCATTAAATTTTATAGAGTGCATATGGATGTAGTAGCCCGATTTCCTACTGGGTTAACTCAACATAAGTATATATGTTTATTTGTGAATACATTTACTCGTTACACTCATACTTACACAATGTTGGATAAATCTGCAAATTCATTAGCCCAGGTACTGTGCTCTTTCATTACTAGGTTTGGTTGCCCAAAACTTTTGATAAGTGATAATGGTCTTGAGTTTATAAATAAGGTGGTGAAATCGGTCACGGACTTGATGAAAATTTAACACTTTTCAGTGACCGCATATAGGCCTTCTGCAAATGGCTTAGTAGAATCGCATAATATGGAAGTAGTGCGAATTATGCGTTACTTAGTGGCTGATGACCCCCTTCATTGGCACGCCCTGCTTCCTATTGTTGAGCTAGCTTTGAACAGTGCATATAATGCTTCGCTCAGGGACACGCATTTCTTTTTAGTGTAAGGACAGGATCCTGTGTTACCATATGCGGTACTCATTAATTCGCAACAATTGCCAAATTATTCAACTGTGCAATATCGTGTATAATTATTAAATCTAATGAGGAGAGTAATGAACACCACTGAAAGGTTTTGGAAAAGAGCTAATGAAAATCACAGCTCAAAGTATGATGGTCGGTTCAAAACCTCACCGGTAAAAGTATTTGTGGGCGATCGTGTGCATTTGTACCAATTACAACCAAGGAAACACAAGGTAGAGCCAGCGTATTTGGGTCCGTACCGAGTAATGATGGGTAAGTCTAACACAGTTGTGATACAAAGAATTGTTAATGGCGTAGTGTCTGAATATCATCAGGCACACATGCATGTGGTACCTGAAGAGGTAGTTTTCAAAAGTGTTCCTCCTTACCCCTGCATACGTGACATCCCTCGAATTGAGGAGTAGAATTTTTTTTTTCTT
>NC_090737.1:58909946-58919946 GCF_036898095.1 Palaemon carinicauda
GAACTCTCTGTAGTCAAATGAAAATGTCTTCTATGCAACTCATCTAATGAGACAGCAAACCTTGAAATGGCGCTTTTTAAGCCAGTGACATCATTCTCTGGAAGAAAAATTGCTTGCATATGCACTTCTACAACTACGTTGCTTGATGTAATAAAAACGTCTTCTTGTCTTTCAACTATAGTGCCATATTTAAAATCTATACTTTTAGTTTTAGAGCTCGTTCCACACGAGAAAAATGTCTGAGCGAACAATATCACTCCCAACAACAAAAAATTCATCTTGGAAACCTGTAACGAGAAAAATATATGTAATTACTCCTGTGTTAAGAAGAAAACTTTTAATCATACAAATAAAAATCTTTCCCTCACTTCTTTCCCTCTCTTTTTTTTTTTCTTTTTTTTTTAATTTCTTATGTGAGCCAATGATACTATTCTCTCATCCGTGGGTTGGGATACGTTTTGAACTCTAAACCTATTGGCCGTTAATGTTTCCAAAATTTTAAATGGGCCTTCAAACTTAGGTGTTAGTTTATAATTGAGTCCTTTATGTACATTTACCTGTATGTATACATAATCACCCACGGTATATGTTTTAGTTGGCTTCTAAATTCTTTCGAAGGATATCATATCGACTTTTGCTTGCATTTATACATTCTTTTAAAGGATTTGATAGATTAGTTGTAGGCGTTAATACATGGAAAGACGTTCTAACTGGGGTACCATACAATGCTTCATGCGGTGACATTTTAATTGATATATGATATGAATGATTCAGAGTACTCAGTACCACAGGTATTGCAATATCCCAGTTGGGGTCTGATCCCCCTAGTGTTACTCTTAATATATTTAAAACCTTCCTATTTGCTCTTTCCACTAGCCCATTCGACTCTGGGTGATATATCATGGTATTTATTTTCTTTATGCTAAGAAATTCACACAATGAGGTAAGAAAGTGATTATTAAACTCTCCACCCGAGTCTGAGATTATCATGTGTGGAATCCCATGTTTACAAATGTAACACTCGTAAAACTTCCTAGCGCATTCAATCGCAGTTTTAGTTTTAAGCGCTATTAGTTCTGTATATCGAGTTAAAGCATCTACAATTACTAAGAGGTGCTTATTTCCTCTGTCTGACTCGTAAAATCAAAGGTTTGATTGGGCACGGGATAAGCCCCTAGGATGACAGGTGTTTTCGTATGCCCTTTGTTTTCTTGACATGTGCGACAATTAGCTATGTGTTTTTTTATATCTGTAAGCATTGTATGCCAATAAAACAATGATTTGGCTTTCTGTGACATTAATGAGAACCCCGGGTGTCCATGTAATGGATTTGCATGCAACCAATTTAGGACAGTGGAAATAAGTGAGATTGGTACTACTACCTGGTCGTTAGTTACATGTGGTGTATTGCGGGTTTTCCTTGTCACGGTCCTACACAGAATATTATCTTTGATTATATAATTCTGCTGCTTATACTTTATATATCCCTTTTCCTTATGATTGCCTTTCAAAGCATTTTTAATTGTTTCTATTTTCTGATCTTTTCTTTGCTCAGTCTGTAATAATTCAGCGCTCCAGCCTAAATCTTCTTGTTCAGATATCGTTTTAACAATAGGCATGGATGTTGATATATCTATTAATTCAGCTAAAGGCTCCGTACAAGATGACACGGGGTTGCGTGATAATGCATCCGCAATGATATTTGCTTTCCCATGTAAATACCCAATTCTTGCGCCAAAATCTTGAATGATCAAATGCCACCGAGTTCATTTAGGGCTGTGGTTGAAGCCTTTAAAGAACTCGGTTAGTGGTTTATGGTCAGTAAGAACCTTAACGGGATAACAGTATATTATGAACTTAAAATGCACTAGTGAATTAACAATAGCTAGCCCTTCCTTGTCTATTACTGCATACTTACTTTCGGAAGTTCTCAGTTTTCGAGAATAAAAAGCTATCGGGAAAAATTGTTTATCATATTGCTGAAGCAATACCCCTACTACTCCTAAGTCTGAGGCGTCTGTTGCAATGAAGAATTCCTTACCGAAGTCAGGAAATTTTAATATAGGAGAACTACACAGTTCATCTTTCAAGGTATTAAACGCCTGTTGATGATGCTCAGACCATATGAAATCTACGCCCTTCTTCGTAAGATCTGTTAAAGGAGCTGCTATTATTGAATAGTTGCGTATAAAACGCCTGTAATATCCACTACAACCCAGAAATTGCTGTATTCCCTTGACATTAGTAGGTATGGGAAAATTACGTATAGCCGACACCTTATCATGGACTACTTTAAGACCTTGCCTTGACACCATGAAACCCAAATATATTAATTCTGTTTTGAAAAAATCACACTTACTAATCTTTACCCTTAAGTTATGTTGCCTTAATCTCTATAGTACTAGTTCTATCTTACGTAGATGTTCTTCTAAGGTGTTGGAAAAGATTACAAGATCATCCATATAGGCATGCAATATATCCCCTAAGTCTCCAAACACTATGTTAATCATTCTTGTAAATGTTATGGGAGCACAACGTAAACCAAAAGGCATCCGTAAAAATTCATAATGTCCCCTGGCAGTGCTGAAGGCTGTGTATGGGATACTATCTTCTTCTAATGATATCTGGTGAAAGCCTTTAAGTAATTCCAAACTGGTAAAATATTTATTCTGACCTAACAAAGACAAAATATCGTCAGTACATGGCACTGGGAATCGATCAGGGATCGTCTCCTCGTTTAGACGACGGAAGTCTACGCAGATACGCCATGTTCGATCTTTTTTCGGCACAACTATTAATGGAAAATTATATGGGCTGTTTGATTTCCTAATGACTCCTTCTTCTAGCATTTTACCTACTTCATCATTTATTTCATTCTGGAATTTCATAGGGAGTCTGTACGAGGGTACATAGATAATTTTCTGCTTGGCCTTTAACCTTATTTGATGCTCGATCACATCTGTTTTTCCTAAGGATCCATCTGTTGCGGAAAAAACATCATGATATTTAGTTAAAAGTCCAAAAATTTTCTGCTGAATTTCTTCGTCTTGAATGTCTTTATTGATCTTATTTTCAATAGATTACAAAAGGGATTCATCCGCAACTGATTGAGCGTGATTGATTTCAGCAACGGTAAGAATACGATGTTTATAAACTTCTACATCCAAGATATGTCGATTTTTGTGAATTACTAAAGTGTTATTTAAATGATTACAGACTTCAATATTACATTGTTGATGTGAGCCTACTGTATAAATAGCTTGTGTGACAGACAATACGTTAGTTTTCAAAGTGTCGGAAAGGATTAATATTTCAGATCCCGGTAATGTTTTCTTTATTTGCACTATTAAATTCGAAGGTACGTTTGGCTCGATAGATTGCGTGCAAGATGATATTACGGGTGAACGAGAATTCTACTGGGTCGCGCATATTATTTCTTTATTAGTGAGACAAGTTATTGGTTCTTCAACGTACGTTACAATTACATTTGTCGTCTCCTTTTTATCCAAAACTGATTTTAAGGTATTAGAAGACTTATAGAATTTTCCTTTGATATACACGCCGTGCTTGGCAGGGGCTAAGATAATGTTTTGATTTCCCATAGATGGGTATCCTATAATTACAGCTGGATACATATCAATGTTTTGTACAACAACAAATGTATCGGCAAACGTGCGTTTACCAACTTTGAATTGAACATGAGTTATGCCTATGACATTTAATTCATTATTTCCTATACCCGAGAGTCTCATTCCGGATTTTTCTATCAGAAAGTTCGAAAACAACAAATGATGTGTCCTCAAATCCATGATATTACGTGGACTACCAGAGTCAAAAAATAACGTAAAGGATTTGTGTTCTAAATTTACAGCATATAATGTTGGTCGTAACTCATTTTGGCTTATTATTGTATGAATTCGTTGCAAATCTACGGGAGCATGCACTGTTTTACTTAATTCGGCCGTGTGTTTCATAGGAAAATCTATTGCCTCACAATGATCTGATAAAACATTAAATTGATTATTCAATACTATTGATGTTGACATGAATGACCTTGACCCAACATCACTCTCTTCCCCACTGGAGTTAATTATGTGGTATTTGCATTGCTCTGCACATTCTGAAAATTAGTCTGACCTTGCGAAGTCTGGTTTGACGACCCAGGCTCAGCGTTATTCGAAGAAGTGTTTGATTGTTTCGGATTCTGAACTACATTGACGTTTGGCTGTTTCTTCTTGTTGTTAAAATGAGGATTTTTCTTTTTATTTCGATATGGAACTGACTGTGGAATTGACTGTGTATTTCTAGGATTCTGTTGTGTCTTACGTGAGTAGCATTGACTATATGAATGATTCGAACTACTATGTATCGAACAGAATTTCGTTCTGCAGTCCGCGATCAAGTGACTGACGTTTGCAATCATAACACGTCATTCCCGCAACTTGACTATTATTAACTACATTTACTAGTTGTGGCTTTGTTTCATTCTTTGCAAAAACTTGGGTTAACACGGGATTAAGGTCAGGACACTTAGACATGTGTTTTTTTATCTGTTTATATACATCAAATTCCGTACTTGCAGGCGTTAAATTTTTATCAAAACACCGCACTAAAGCTTCAGGCAACATAAATGTCATGCAAGTTAAATACATTAATCGTAAAAAATCTTTCACGCAGATGTTATCTCTAGTAACCCAAGTGGAATTACCTAAAATATCTTGATATTCATTAAGCCTATCAGCTATGAGAGGTGGTCTCTCAATAACATTAAGCCGATTCATAGTGGCTTGATTAAGTGTATTTCTTAACGTTAATACTACATCCAAGGCTTCTTCACCCCCATAGACCGCGTGTAACCTAACTTTGAAATCATCCCAGGTAACTGCTTCTTGAAATGAAACACCTTAAATACGCACTCGCATCCCCCTTGGAAAAATCTATAAAACTTTTAGCTTCTTGTAATTGTACAAAAGGGTCTACGATTTGATTGGCATTTAAATGGGCGTCGACGGATGAAATCCATGACTCCACATTTTGAGGCAAGAACCCATTACCCCGACCCTAAAAAGGAAGGATTGCAGACCTGGCATTTACAATCGTCACAATCGGGAGAGGATTAATCTGTCCTACGCCACTAGGTCCAGGGATGGGGCTCACAGGGGGCGTCATGACTACTGTATTTCTTTTCCTACCTCTTCGACCCCTTGCAATTCTATCAAAATATCTATATGAATACAGACGTCCACTGCGTAAACGCATAAGCACCCAATGATAAAGATTATAACAAAATTCCCCAAAACAATGCTACTAATCCCAAGACATTTCCCGAGAATTTCTGAAAGAAAACGGAATTAGCACAAAGAGAGAAAAATTCTAGATGAGAATTCGGAGTTGAACAGTTTCCTTTAATGAAAGGAAAATAAAAGATTAGCAAACCACTCACCCCGGTAATAATCGACTAACGACTCGTGATAACTACACTTCACTGCCAAATTGAAATGAATAAGAAAATTGTACTTAGCTTTATATGGTTCTGTGTGATGTCGTCATATCCTCTCTCTCTCTTGATGTTTGGGTGAATGTTTCGGTCCAATTTCCGTTGAATGTAGTGCTTCCTTGATATGTTTTGTAAGCGTTGAACGTCAGTCCTTGGGTTTCCTAGGATTGCTGAGAAATGCAAAATGCATCCTGTTATGATTTTCTCTGACTACAGCAAATCTCACGCTAGCTTCTTCCAAAATGACATATTACGTCATGTGTTTTAAACATGTAATAACTAACTATATATATATATATATATATATATATATATATATATATATATATATATATATATATATATATATATATATATATATATATATATATATATATATATATATATATATATATATATATTTTTGGGCTCAGGCCATGTCGTCCTGATGGGGGTTCCTTTAGGGTAGCTTCCTAGGGTATATTTGACTACAGTGATATTCCCAGTGAATTTTACCTTAAGGTATCCAGAGTTCTAACTCCTGGAGCGAATATTCCTAAATAAACTTAACATGGGATATCGCGTAATATCAGAGGATGTATTCTTGACATGTCACCCCGAATAGAATTAACACTTTAAGAGGTCAAAGTGGCAAGAAAACGAAAAACGAGAATGAAAGGAGAGCCGTTAATAAGGTACCTCTCCTATCCCGCTTCGAGTGTGTACACAATGCCGCCGACGGCGCCATCTTTATTCCTTATCGCGTAGCTCAACTTCTCGGTGTTTTCCCTGTGTTTTTCTCGTAATCTTGGATTATTTCAACATTTTGATGCTTTCTCCAGCCTCTTCTACCTCTGGAAAGCTGAGTATTATCTTTATTTTGTATAAATGTAAGCTCTTGGTGTTTTGAAATAAATCGAAAGCGATATTAACGTATACAAGAGTTGTTGCCAACCGGAGGCGTCCTGGACGCTGTCGCTCGCTATGCATGAGTCATTTAGTTAGCCAGAGCGACGTTCCCAGTCCTTATGCTTTAATAAATCTATATATTTAGCTTTAAAAATAGGAATTCTTTATATGATACCGTTAGTAATTCAGTTTTGGCGATTGAGGTAACCGATCCTGGCCTACGCTAGGCTTCGTAGCCTAGGCGTCTGGCCCTAATACTTTCAAGCATGATATACAGATTTCCGAGTGTTTCCAATTTATTGAAGCTATAGGCATTTTTATACATATAAGATATTGCTGAATATTTTTCTTCCAATATTGTATACGAGAGAGTTTCGGTGATTTAGGTAATCGATTCTCACCGCACCTAGGCTAGTAGCCTATGGGGCTTCAGTATACTTTCGTACACTTCCCCGGTTGTTCTTTTCTCCTCTGGAGATTAAGTTCAATCCCTTTTCCTTCTGAGTTAAGCCTGAGGCTTAACCCTAGTGGTTTTATCTGAATAGTATTCAGGTATAACTATATTAGGGTGTTTCTGTACTAATCCTGTAACCAGAGTATCTGGTTTCAGGTTCGAGCAGAACATCAGAGTAATTAGTCTGGGGTCTGTATCTTCCTGGCATAGAGAATGAAATTCCTTTGCTAGTTTAGGAACAGACATAGGAGGCTTAGCCTCCCTAGACCACATCCGAAGGTTTCTGTACGAGATGATTCCTTCTTCTAGTGATCTAGCAGACTATTCCAGTGTTGTTGTTCTCCGATTGAAGGATAAGATTCTTCATTTCCTAGTGAATAACAACATCAGACTTTGTTTTGGTATTGAGGGAGGTGGCAAGTGTTGCTGAACTCCCTCCTCTAGATAATCCCTAGGCTAGGATGAGCTTTCTTGGCCGTTGGGATAAATCTCATACTAGAGCAAAGATTGCAGGACCCTCTTTCCCATTTCCTCCCAATCCCTAGTAATAGCCTAGCTATTACAACTCTTGGTCATTGTTCTACATTTGTACCTAGAGTAGGGTAGGATGTGGAACTGGCTAAGTCCTCTGTCGACCGACAAGATCGTACCGGCCGGCAGAGGCCTAACTTCTGTACAGTTTTCACCAGACTTTCCTTGGTCTTACATCCATGTCTCTCAGTAGAGCCCGGCAGGCGATGGATAGAAGGAAGCCTCAATTTTACATTCTCCCCTTCCTTATGTTCACTATTTCTGGATGGAGGGCTGTAAGGCAGTGCCACCTTATATCCTTACATTCATTTTGTTTTCTTATTTGTTTTTGTACCCCTAACCCGGCTGCCGGCCACTCAAGCCGGCAGCCGGGTGGGTGGAAGTTCTCTGGTTCTTTTTTACTGCCGGCCGGCATAGGTAGCCTACCATTGCCAGCCGGCATAGGTAGCCTACCATTGCCAGCCGGCAACAGAAGCACACCATAAGATCTGCCGGCTGCTACGAATAGCGGCCGGCAGCCGGGTGCTATTGTTATTGGTTGCCGGCCGACAGAGAGTGCCCGCCAGCACACAAACTGGACCAGCGATCTGCCGCCCAGTAGTCTAAAGGTAGTATACCTTGGAACTATATTAAGGTACGTGCCGTGCCGTCCGGCAGGATATTATATTGTATACAATAGCCAGTATTTTTACAGTATAGTATATACTGCATGGAGAAAACTATAGTATGGAATATATTGTAACACTAAGTTCTTCCAACATACTTGGTATTGCCTTGTGCAGCCTTTTGTTGAGACCGTACAGAATGAAAAAAATGAGTTCTTTCTTTATTAATTGTCCAGTATATTAAAATTCTTTATAATGTTGTAATCTACAACTATATTTTCCTCTGGGAAATATGATGAAGGTTATTCTAGAATGAGATTTAACCTTAGTTTTGATATCTGGAAGGTTACAACAATTGGCTGGGCAGGAAATACAAGTATGTGTCTTTCCTTCTTTCCTTTCTAGCTTGATTATTATAAGCTATATATATTAATAATGGTTATCCAGTGATATGCCTTCACTTGATACTCATGGAATTTCTTCTCTTTACAGGAGGACCATCCGAAGTGCAGGAGCAAGTTTTTCAACATCCGCAGCAAGAACTTCTGTGGACATGATTTGTGCAGGAGGCACACAGCATGCGCAGTCTCCAAAGGTGATCTATGGTATTGGGACCCTCAGGTATGTACCATTTGCAATATCCTGATTACCGAGGCATTTGCCACCCCTAAGTCGGCGGAGTCAAGGGACACAGCTAGGGAAAATCTTCAAACCTGGGTGAGGGGCTTCCAGAAGAATACTTCTGGCCCCTATCTTCCAAGCGAGAAGATGAGGGCTTACCTTTTTCCTAAGGTTTCGGCGGATGCAGTGATTCCTCAGCCTCATGCGGAGATCCCGTTAGTTCAGATTCCAGTTGATTATGAAGTCTCGGACGCCCTACAAGACATCCAACTGGACGATAGGAGGTCTGAGGTATCCGAGTACACCGAAAAGGACCTTCTGGCTGAAGGCCAAGAAGAGGAGCTGACCCAGGCTCCTGATATTGAGGAAGAAGAAATCGACGAGGTGTCGGTTACATCGGTTCAGGCCCCTGAACCTATTCCCTCAACATCGTCTGCTATCCCAGATGATCTGGGAAGGACTCTCTCTTCCATCGTTGAAATGATTCAACAGATGCAGAAGAAGAATGATGAAAAGGAAGCTTTTACACCGATAGAGTCAGAATGGTCCCTAGACGCTGGATCATTCTCTTTCATCTTGAGTCAAGTCCCGGAACTGCAGATAGACCTCTTTGCGACGAAGGACAACAAGAAGTTACATCATTACGTGTCCCCGTACGAGGATCCTCTAGCGGAAGCCGTGGACGCTATGTCCCTCGACTGGAACAAATGGTCCAGGATTTACCTGTTCCCTCCGCACAACCTTCTATTGAGGGTCCTCAACAAACTGAAATCTTTCAAGGGGAAAGCGGCAATAGTGGCTCACAAGTGGCCGAAAAGCATTTGGTTCCCTCTGGCATTAGAACTACGACTGAAGTTTCTGCCGCTACCGGATCCAGTTTTGACTCAGCGAGTTCAGAAGTCGACTGTCTTCGCTTCATCACAGAAAACCTGGAACCTGCATCTCATGATTTTTTCTCCCTAGCGGTGAGAAAAAGATTCGGTATATCAAGAAACAGTATAGACTTTTTAGAGGAATATAAGTCCAAATCTACCAGAAAACAATATGAGTCATCATGGAGGAAGTGGGTGTCTTTTGTCAAGGCAAAGAATCCACAAAAGATCTCGACAGACTTTAAAGGATTTGACCCAAAAAGTTATATATCTGTTTGCACTCGCTTCAGGGGCTAGAGTTAGTGAAATAGTAGCCCTCTCGAGAGAGGAAGGTCATGTTCAGTTCTTAGATGGGGGAGAACTGAACCTTTTTCCGGACCCAACGTTTCTTGCCAAGAACGAGCTACCCACCAATAGGTAGAGTCCCTGGAGAATCTGCCCTCTGAAGGAAGATGCATCTCTATGTCCAGTGGAGTGCCTAAAGGTCTATCTTCGTAGAACTTAGGACTTTAGGGGAGGACCTCTGTTTAGG
>NC_090737.1:58947446-58964946 GCF_036898095.1 Palaemon carinicauda
ACCCTAGGTTGGAGAATAGAAATTCTCCTGCCGCCTAGGATGGCGCCGATACTAAAACAGAGTTTCTTAAGGGTTTGTAGGACCGTCAACCTTTTCCCTCCCCCTCTGTTCTTTTGTGATGGCCTAGCCATCGTATCTCTTTGAGCCGTCGTCCTGCAATCTCACCGTTTGTCGGTGGATTGCGGGGACGGCCAGACTCCTATTCAACAGCTGTTGTTCGACTGCCTGTTGCTATACCGGCTGCTGGCAGCCATGACAACTGCCGGCGGCCATGTTGGCTGCCGGCGGCCATGTTTTATATAAACTATCGGCGGCTATGACGGCTGATGGCGGGTATGCAGGGTGCTGGCAGCCATGTCATCTGTCGGCGGCCATGGCGGCTGCCGGCGGCTGGCGGCTGCTGGCAGCCATGATGGCTGTTGGTGGGAAGTCTCTTCTGTCACCAAGGTTCTTCAGTCCTCTCTTGGACTGACGGCCATAAGCTCTGTTACCGGGTTATTAGCCTGGCCTGCGGTAGGCTGGCGAGACCGGCACAGGTAGGTGCTGACTAAGCCGGTGGTATGCCGATAGTACCATTTCTGCCGGGTGCTGGCCTGTAGGCTATATGCTGGCCGGACCTTGCCGGCGATGGTACTGGTGGCTGCATGGAAGCCTGAATGTTACATTCTCCCTTTCCATTTGAACCTTTTTTTCTGGAGAAAGGTAGTAAATTAGATATTTACATCCTTAATTAGTGTATACATACACAGTAATAAGGCAGCCTTCACTCCATGCTGTCTCTCTCTCTTTTAGCTAGCATGCTGGCTGCACTGGTAGAAACTAGCTATGCTGGCTATATGCCGGCTGAATTACAGTATATGTTTATACAGGTAGTCAGTATATTTGCAGTAGAGGATATACTGTAGATAGAAAAACTATTGTATATATTATGCTACAAGTTATTTTCAAATATATCTTGGGTATCCTGGCCCAGGTGTTTGCTGAAACCAATCCTATATTGAAAGAATAGAATTTCTTCAATATTCTGATTAGAAATCAGTTTTCATTTTACCCTAAAATATTAAATAACTTGAAGAGCTGCTGGTATTACACTTCTATCCTTAAAAGGTTAGAACCCTTATCCTTGAGTTTCCCTGATCAGGAAACTCTATGATCTTAATATTGGAAGGGAAGATGATAGCAAATTAGCTGGGTAGGATACACAGATATATGCCTTTTATATTTCCTAGTCTAGTCGGTGTCATGCCGGTTGGACCGTGCCGTCACATGCTTGCCACAATGGCAGCACACTGGCTGAACTACATTATATATAATTATACAGTAGTCAGTATTTTTGCAATAAAGTATATACTGCAAACAGAAAACTATAGTATGATTATACAGTAGTTAATATCTAACATATCTTGAGTCCCCTTGTGTGGGCTTCTGCTGAGACCGTTCCTATATTGAAAGAATAGAATTTCTACAATACTCTGATTTGAAATCAGTCATCCTTTCCCCACATTGTTAAAAAATAACAAGGGGCAGTGACTTGTACACTTTTCTACCCCTAGGGGTTAGAACCCTTTCGCGAAGAGTTCCTTGATAAAGGAATCTCCTTATACTTAAAACTGAAGGGAGGTAACAGCATTTGCTTGCAGAGGATACACAAGGATGTGTCTCCCACTATCCCTTTCTAGCTTACTATCCTAAGCTATTTTAGTTAAAAGATGACTTTTACATATTGCTTAATGGGTGAGATAATCAATTGTACACTCATTCTGCTTTCCTTTCTTTACAGGAGGAACCCCAGATGACGTGTGTTGCAGACTTCTGCAATATCAAGAGTAAGTACTTTTTATGGTCATAATACATGCAGGTTCCATGCCCCCTGCAATATTATTTCCGAATCCCTGCATTATTGGAACACTCATGTTTGCAATGTATGTCGGACCTTAATGACCAAGGGTTTCGAGAATCTCAAGTCATTGGAGTCTATGGATGCAGCTCGTAAAAAACTACGCAACTGGGTGAGAGGATTCCAGAAAATCTCTCCGGGACCATACATACCTAATGATAGGATGCGTAGCTTACTATTCCCAAAAGCAAGTAGGGGAATAGTGGTGCCCAAGGCAAGATGCACATCTCCCTGCAGCCAGATAGCCCTTGGGATGGAGGGCAAAAAGCCCCCACGGGAAGAGGTGGACAATGTAGTGTTGGAATTGCTTCGGTCTGTGCCGGCTCTAGAGCTGTTAACATCGACATCTTCACCCTCTACCCCTCTATTAGACAAAATGGACCAATTACTGGCCCATATGAAAGGTCTAATAGAAAACATTCGCAAACAAGACAAAAAAAGAGGAATTGAAATTCAAGATAGAGTTCTGTGAAGCTCCACATGTCACTCCCCAAGGGTCATACAAACGACCCAGAGACCAAGACCTTTCGACATGCTCCAAAACCAATCGCTGGAGGTATGCGGAGCTTATGCAGATTTTAAACGGCAAACTCTACATCTCGGAGAAGATGGGGGCTGTTCCTTTAGAGAAAATCCAGTTTTGGCCATGCTATGACGCTTTCCCTAATTGCTTCATTCGACTGAAGCATGAACCAACGTCAAGAAAAGAAACGGAACTGAAGGAGGTTATGATTCTCGACCATGATAGGGCACAGGCTCTCTTGTCAGGTAGCCTGAGAAAGTCGGGTTACTCAGTGTCGAAAGTGTTCACACTAGGTAACAGACACCCTTCCTTTCTTGCTCCTGCTTCAATATCATTCCCCTTTACGTGGAAGGCATTTAAATCTGTAGCCAAGGCAGTGGAGGCCGGCAGACCATGTCCTGCACTCAAGGAGTGCAAGCCTCTGTCACCAGCTTTTCCCATGCAGGAGAAGGATTGGAAGGAAGTCCCCTTAACCTTTTTAGTAGGAAAACTAGACGCGGATGTCGTTAGAAGACAGTTTAGCTAGAATCTCCCTAAACTTTCTGTTGGGCAAGGAACAAGAGACCAAGGAGATACTTCCAGCCTCCCTATCCCTACAGAACTGCATAAAGTTGTGCTCAGCCCACCAAAGTACCCTAGACATGCTCATGGTTTTGGCAGAAATGCATATGGCCACCTTAGTAAAAGTCCCTTATGCCTTTATGAAGGCTAGGAGAGCCTGTAGGGAGTTTGTGTTCGCTGCCGCAACAGTGAAACACGAAACCAGGAAGCTAATATCTTCCAACATCTGGGGTAGAGACCTCTTTCCAAACGAGGTAGTTAGAGAGGTGGTTAAAAAGGCTACCACGGAGAACATTGGACTTCTCAAAAAGCGGAGCATCTTTTAAAAGAGTAAGTCTTCCACTGATGTAGGTCCCCAACCTAAAAGGAAGACGGAAAAGTCTAGAAATTTTCCTCGGGCTGTTCAACAACATCCCACAGTTACGATGACCGCGTTGCCACAGGCAAGCGGTCGAATATGTAAATCTCCTGATCAGGCGAAGCAAAGAGACGCTTCTGGTAGGAGGGAGGTTCCTTCAGGATTGCCGGACCTTCGATCCTTGGGTCCAAGCCTAATCAAGATGGGACTAGGATGGAAAATATACATGCCTCCACCATCATTTCCTCAACTCTTCCTACACTCCAAAACCCTCCTGGAAGGGTATACCTTAGAGCTCTAGAGCATACAGGTGGTAAGGACAGTATAGTCCATCGAATTCCAGGGAAGTCTGTTTGGTTTTCACAAGAAGGACTCAAGAAAACTCAGAGTCATTCTGGACTTGTCGCCACTCAAGAAGTTCAAATAAAACAGCAAGTTCAGAATGTTAATCCCTCTGAACATAAGGACCTTATTTCAAAAAGGGGTGTTCGCAGTCTTGTCAGACCTGAAAGATGTCTATTGGCAGCTCCAGTCAGTTGCCCTCTCTACTCCTACCTAGAATTCAAGTTACAGAGGATAACGTATGTCCTAGGAAAGATATTCGTCGGACTAAACATAGTCCTAAGTATCTTCACGGTATTAGCGGACACAGTCACGCAAAAACCAAGCCTAGAAGTGGTTCAGGCAACAATGTACCTGGACGAAAGGCTGGTGTGGGCAGCGCCCGAGGTGGCTGGTCTATGAGCATCCAAGGAAGTGATCCAGTTCCCGGAACATCAGGGATACAAGATAAGCTTCAAGAAGTCTCGATTCTCTCCAGCTCAAAGGATTCACTGGTTAAAAAACCATTGAAACCTGTGGTCATACCAACTCTCCTTTCCCTTGGAGATGTAAAAGGACATCGCATAGTCGGTCAAGCGACTATGGTAATCTGTCAGGATTCCAAGATGCTAACAGGGAGGAGTTCTGAACTCTCTCCAGTTCGAAATAGTGACAGACCCAGTGTTGAGAGCACAGCGGAAAGATGCGTTGAGAGTCTGGAGAAGATACGCATCAAACGCTCGAAGAGATCCAAAAGGACCGATATCGGTCTTTCCTTAATCGCTTCCCTAACAATGGTCAAAGGCCAAAAGCTTATTGAAGACCGTGCCCTTGTAACTACCCCGACTATTAAAGATCATCCGCATGGATGCCTAGTCGGAGGAATGTGGTATTCACTCCCATCAGAGGAAGTCCAAGGGATTCGGTCGTTTCTATCCAAGGCCATGTTAGTCCTATCGTGAGTGGGGAAACTCTCTCCCCGCAGATCAGACCTCCTCAGGCTGATCTGGGACATCGAAGCAATAATGAGACGTCGGAATCGACAAGGCTAGAGAGCGTCTCATATAGTTTAGGTGATTTTAGCCATCCCTTACCTAAAAGGATGGCACCTATCAGCAGTTCATGTACAATCGATCCATAATGTGATAGCGGATGCTCTACTCGGGCTCAAGCCGATAGAGTTAGAATGGTCCACACACGCAGACCTATTCTCTCCCAGATGGGAACAAGTCCCCGAGCATCAGATCGACCTCTTCGTCACGAGCGTCATCAAAAAACTACCTCGATATGTAGCCCCATATGAGGATCCTCTAGTAGAGATAACAGACATCATGTCTCTAGTATGGAAGAGATGGACTCAGGAATTCCTGTTCATCCCATCCAATCTCCTGCTGAAAGTCCTCAACATGCTGAGATCCTTCCAGGGAGGAGTGGCTCTGTTGGCTCCCAAGTAGCCCAAGAGCAACCGGTTCCTTTTAGTGAAGGAACTGAGGTTGAGGCTGGCTCTAGTTCTGAACCCAGTACTATGTCAGAAGGTTCAGAAGTTAATTGCCTTCAATTTATCACAGAGAGCCCAAACCCTTCATTTCATGATTTTCTTGCCTTAGCGGTTAGGAAAAAATTTGGAATCTCAGAAGGCAATATAGAATTCTTAGACAAATACAAGTCTAAGTCAACTAGATGACAATATGAGTCATCTTAGAAAAAGTGGGTTGCTTTTGTAAAAGCAAAAGGACCGAAAGAAATTTCAATGAACTTCTGTCTGTCTTTCTTTGTCCACCTTCATAATCAATGTCTGGCGGCCAACACGATAACTATGTGCAAGTCAGCCTTGACTAGACATCTTCTATATGCCGTTCAAGTGGATCTGGGGAATGAAATCTTTAATAAGATTCCGAAGGCATGTGCAAGGTTTAGGCCTGCAGCACTGCCAAAGCCCATCTCATGTTCTTTGGATAAGGTCCCACATTATGCCTCATCTGTGAACAATAAAGATTGTTCCCTCAAGGATCTAACCCAAAAGGTTATTTTTCTGTTCGCTATAGCCTCTAGGGCTAGAGTTAGTGAAATAGAGGCCCTATCTAGAGATGAGGGCCACATTCAGTTCACAGAAGTGGGAGAACTGAATCCTTTCCCTAATCCAACCTTTCTCACTAAGAACGAGCTACCCACTAAGAGGTGGGGTCCCTGGAGAATATGCCCTTTGAAGGAAGATGTCTCTCTATGTCCTGTAGAGTGTCTAAAGGTCTATCTTCGTAGAACTTCAGACTTTAGGGGAGGACAGCTATTTAAAGGAGAAACCTCTGGATATAACTTATCCCTAAAACAACTGGGGGCGAAGCTGACCTACTTTATTCGCAGAGCGGATCCTGACAGTACTCCGGCAGGTCATGATCCGAGAAAAATTGCTTCATCACTGAACTTTTTTCATTATATGGACTTTGAGCGTCTTCACTCATACACTGGATGGAAATCATCCAGGGTGTTCTACAAACACTATGCTAAGCAGGTCCATGAACTGAAGCATTATGTGGTGGCGGCAGGTAGTGTATTAAAACCTGTCGCCTAATTCTACGATGAACAGTTAATTGATTGGGACTGTTAATTAAAGGGAGAAGGTGTCAGCACTTTTAGTGTGATACCCTTTTAAATGAATGTTACCATGGTGACACTAAATCTGTTCAAAATCTCAGGTGTGGAATTATACAGATAACATGCGTGCCTTGTGTACGTAGTACACAGTGCCGATAGGATATAACATGGACAGAAATTATGAAGGAAAATTTTACTTAAAACTTTTCTTCAGTCTGAGAGTGGCACTCATCATTTCTTCCTTTTCAAAAAAGGGAAAATAATTTCTGTATATGTCGCATGTATAATTCCTTTATCATGCTACATTTGTTTTACTTGTTAATCCATTTAGTCATTTATTAGAAATAAATGTCTATTAGAATGTAATTGCATCCTAATTCACCCGACAATTTGCATATTTAAGATGCCAGAGTTCTTTGAGCTACTCATGTAAGTAAACTTCATATCATTGTATGTTTACAAACAATGGATATAATGGACACTGATATTGTTCCGACAATATATACAAACCATGAGACCGTTTGTATACACAGTGTATACTTATGTTTGTTCATACAATATATGCTAACCTTGAGGCCCCTTTTCTACTGTCTAGAATGACTCTTCCCTGTAGGGGGCAGGAAGCACTAACATCGTTATGATTAGTGGTAAAGACGGATAACGGAAACGTCATTGGTCTCAAATGGTCCAGATGACCATAGAGATATTGTCCCAAGGGTAAGGCACTAATGATATTCCACATATACAGTAATGGTCTGGCATGCTTCCATCAGGACGACATGGCTTAAGCCCATAAAACAGGCGAAAAATCTGTTTTTGGGTGAGATAGCCATGTCGTCCTAATGGACCCACCCTCCTTTTCTAAAGAAAAGATCTTTGCAGAATCCCTCCCGAAACTTCTGTATCTGTAGCACCATGCTCAATGCTACAAGGAATGTCCGCCATCTTTGATATGGCGCTGTCGTGACACTCAATAGTAGTATGGGAACTAGGGTAAGCTGGATACGGCTCTTCTTCTAATTTTGCCACTTTCCCCCTCGTGACGTGTTAAGAATATGTCCCCTGATATTTTTTTGAGATATCCTTGAGAGAAATTTTAAGGATATTCGCGCCAGGAGTTAGAATTCTAGAGACCTAATGGTAAATTCTCTGGGAATATCACTGTAGTACATATATCCCTTAGGAAGCTACTATTAGGAACCATCCATCAGTACGATATGGCTATCTCACCCCAAAAAAGATTTTTGAGCAGATGTACATATATATATATATATATATATATATATATATATATATATATATATATATATATATATATATATATATATATATATATATATATATATATATATATATATATATATATATATATATATATATATATATATATATAGGTATGTATATATATATTATATGTATATATATATATATATATATATATATATATATATATATATATATATATATATATATATATATATATATATATATATATATATATATAAATATATAGATAGATATATATTATACATATATATATGTATATATATATATATATATATATATGTGTGTGTGTGTAAGATATATATATATATATATATATATATATATATATATATATATATATATATATACACACATATATATATATATATATATATATATATATATATATATATATATATATATATGCATATATGCATATATTATATATATATATATATATATATATATATATATATATATATATATATATATATATATATAAATATATGTGTGAGGACAGAGGAGAATATGTCAGGAATAGGCTAGACCAGGGGTGGGGAACCCTTTTTTGGATGAAAGCCTTTTTGCAATTCCTCAATGCTCTCTATGGCCACATAGAATTTTGTTGGTTATTCTCTCCTCCAATAATTTATTAATAATCTAAAAAAAGAGTGACAGGTTTACAAAAATATAAAGCATTACATTTTCAAATATTCGAACTAAGTACTTTTCATACAAGTAATCAATAAATGAATTATATTGAAAACTAAATTTTAAAATATTTCATTCAAGTTTGGGTAGTTTTGAAACTACCATAAGTAAATAAATACTATCAAAAGCATATAATTTTCAAATTCCTTTAGTTAAGCAAGTAGATTCTTTGTATTGAAGTGATAAGTAAAATAATATTAAGCTTTTGGAAAAGATAGCTTATAAATATCAACAATATAACATTTTCAAATACTTTATATAGGCAAGTAGGTACTTTTTATAAAATCACTTATCATAACAATGCAACATCCCAGTGAAAAAATTGCATCTGTTTGCTCTTTTAAGATATTCAATAAATCCCTGGTTTTTAGCCATCATAGCTGGAACACCATTAGCGCATAAATTATTATAATAAGGTAGAATTTAATCCTCCTTTGTGACTGCTTTTTGAAGTTGTTAAAATGTATTCCTCGTCTCCTTCCGTTAAGGTTACCTATGGTAAGCTGTTTTTTATACAACTAAAATTCATCAGTGAAAGCACAAATAAAATATTTTTAGCCAACAATCTGGAATCTGTTGACTCATCTAAAACTAACACAGACCACAGTGAGGAGATGGACAAAAGAGGAACTCTCTCGTCCATCATACGTTAAATCCCTCACTCATTGCAACTAGCAGTTTTTCCTTGTCAGCTACAACAGTTGCTGCATCGGACAAGGAAAAACTGCTAGTTGAATAAGTTAGAATTCATTGAATTCAGGGAAAAATTGCTTCCATCCAGGCCAGACTATTCAGTGTGTGTGTGTGTGTGTGTGTGTGTGTGTGTGTGAGTGTGTAGGAAAACGGAAAATGAACCGTAACTAAAAATAAGGATCCCATGTACTGTGTGGCCAGTCAAAAGACCCCATAAATCTCTGGCGCTAGTATCTCAATGAGTGACAGGTGCCCTGGTCAACCTACTACCTACAAGTTAGTTTTAACCAGTCTTAACAAAAGTCTGATTATAACAAAAAAATATGCCCTGGAACTAATAACCATCAACTTTATAGACATAATTGTTTTAAAGGATTGTGTTATACATGCATTTACACATAGAACGTTCGTAAGTTATATATCAATATTCTAATTTCTATTATAGTAAAGTAAAATTTAAACAAATAGAATCACTGGGATTGTCGGAATTCATCCACATATAACATATATAGCTGATTGTTTAAATAAGGATTTTTTTTCTTTTGCATATTATCTCTCCCTCTCTCCTTCTCTTATTCTCAATGCATTTGGTTGTGATAGTAAGTTGATGTGTTAACGATACTGGTGTTAAAAGTTTCACAATAAAGAATTAAATCTTAGATGCCTATAGCCACATAAACTCATGGCTACTTGTGTGAATCATATTTATATTTTCCTTTACACCCATTCAATTGAAGGAAAATGAAAAATAAGGTTGAAATCATCTACCGATGATAACAGATTAATATTCCCGACGCAGATAAGATTAAAAACAGGTCTTATACAATGAACGAAGTGGGAGATATCATTGTGCTAAAAGATGTTTCCTTCTGTCATGATATCTCACTCCCGCATATAGAATATTGACAAAATCTTTGGCAGGAGATTAAATTTTGATAAGAGTGTTTTTATTTATTTATTCATTAATGTGTGTATATTTGTCTGTTTGTGATTAGCATAACTCAATAGCTCCTCGACCAAATATCATGATTGGTCATGATACAGTAACCTTCTGATTACATTTTGGGATTGATGAGGTTGAAAGTCAAGGTCAAGATTATAAATAAATAATAACACGGCTTTTTGCTAAAACGTGTAAATCTTTATCCAAGTTGCATAGATATAGTGCCAAAATGTGCATATTTCAATTGCCTAACTTATGATTTTAGAGTGATTGGGTAAGAAGTCGAGGTTAAGGTGGAAAAAAGGTCTTTTTGCTATATCATGGTTACTTTCTATCAGATTTGCATAATACTATTGTTAAAATATGCATAATTCAATTGCCTATCTTAGGATATTCAACATGATACAGTGACGGCATTACCCTTGCCAGTACTTGGGGTCCAAAGGTCAGTAGGGTTAAGGAACTAGCAAAAGGTACAGGTTTTGTCCTTATGTGTACATTTTTATCCGATTGGTTTGCAAAAGGACAAAAGGATTATATGGTGTGAGTGATTGGGTTAAAACTCAAATTAAAGGTGAAGAAACAAAAAACAAGGTTTTTGCTATATCGTAGTGAATTTTGGTTCAATTACCATGAAACTAGTGCCAAATTGTACAAACTTCAGTTCCCCCCAGTATTTTTGACGACCGGATCTGGTAACTTGGTGGGTTATTGTACATATTTCAAATTTAATCATTGCCTTAATCGGCATCCCGTGTAAATCAATTATTATAGGGGTAATTCTTTCTCTGGGTGGGGCACCTTTTATCAGTCTTGTTCCTCTGTTTATTGTTTTGTAATTTTCTAAATTATACTTTTGGTGAATTACAATAGATGGAGTAAAATTGGTGAATTGCTATAGATGGAGTAACAGTAGTCAGTTCTGGTGATAGCACAGTTTATCACAAGTTTCTTAACAGAATTATCATCCAGGTACTTTTTTATAAAAGCAATATTTCTTAGATGATAATCAGTAGTTATGCTCATTTGAATATCACCCAAGCTTCTCGCAGTGTTTCTCTTTCCCACCACGATGAACTCAGTTTTGTTTTCATTTAATTTTAGTTGTTTAATTGTCATCCATTCTCTAACACTATCAAGTATTCAGTTTAGAATTTCAGTAGCGTCATTCATATAATTCATAGAAGTAAAATTGTGTACCATTGGCAAATAGTTTGAACTTCACAACATGCCTTTGTAGTATAGTCAATAAACCGCTGGTATATATACAAAATAAGATTTGGCCGACTGCACTCCCCTAGGCTACTCCTCTGATTAAAGGTTCATATGCTGAATAAGAGTTTCCAATTTGTACAAGTAGTTTCTACCAACCATGTAGTCTGTTAGGTATTTGAAACTTGATCTTCAACACTGGTGCACCGCAAATCATTTAGTAGCAGTTCATGCACAACTGTATCAAAACCTGCACTGAGATTGAGTAATATTAAAATTCCACATTTATTTTCATCCATCATTTCCAGCAAATCATTTACAACAGAGCAGATGGCTGTCTCCGTAGGGTATAGTTTTCTCTAAGGAGATTAGTTCTCAGGCAAAGCTTCTATTATCTATGAGCGATTGACTAGTTGTTCAAGCATTACGTATTCATGCACTTTTGAAATAAAGGATAGATTCGAAATAGGTCTATATGAGCTTAATTCCTGGTAGTCCAGCGAACTTTTCAGAACTGGTGTGACTATAGCCCTCTTCTGAGATTTGGAAAACTTACATTTATCAATAATTGCATTCCCTATTCTCATTATTATTTCGGCTAGACTAGAAAAAATATCTCTCCAATTTCTTCAGATATTATAATAGAATCGATCGCGCAGTTTGTTTTCTTTGCCCTCTTCATTATCCTGGTATTGTCATCTTACATTATGTTGTTAAATCTCATTAATTCAATTATGAGTCAGGTGTATCATTAATCTGATGTTGAATATTTACAAATGACCTCGTTATATTTTCAATTTTGTTTTACAGAATACAAGAAAATTATTTGTTAGATCCTGGTCACTGTATCCATCAGGTAGCTTCTCTTCGTTTGCATTTCCCATTATACCATTTAGGAGACGATATAATCTATTTATGTTTGTTGCTGCTTCGCGCATCTTTCGTTTATAGTATTCACATTTTTTCCTTCTTAATATGTAGTTGTATTGACACATAGCTGTTTTGTATTCTACCCATGTACTTTCAGTTCTTAACCAATTCCATTCCACTTTTTTCTTTACGTCTTTTTTCTCTCTTTTTCACCAATGTCTCTCCATCAAACCAAGGGGTTATAGTCTTTTCCACCCGTGGGCACATGGTATCATATTCACTTTTACTCACTTTATCATAATTGGTTATAAAAAAAATTAACACATAGCTCCCAACAAACGTTGGTTATCATGATTACAGGGAGTATTATTAGCATCGTTTTATTTTCTTTGTAACTTCTTCGATAAATACGGTAGAAGAAAAATTTGATATGTCTAAAGCCTATTTTCTTTACTACAGCATGTTTCTCTAGAAGTAGACTAAATTTTGTGCACTGGGGAGATAGTTCATTTCTCTTCAACATTTATATCAGATACAATGTTATTTATTGCCTCACTCAAAACTAGGTCCAACGTATGCCCAGTTAAAGTAGTTGTACAGTCGACATTATTCACTTATTGATATGATTCTAAAAACTCACTAAAAGCCAAAGCGTCAGGATTTGATGCGTCATCCATCCAAACATTTGAGTCTCCACAAATAACGAATTAACGATTTTTTTTTTCACTATGATAACCCTAGTGTTTGTTCTCGGAGGTGTCTAGACTATTACAAAGGATAATTTTTTTTCCGTAAATTTATTTTCTATATATTCCAAGCAAGTTACACTAGTTTTTTTTTAACGTTTTGAGATTTGAGTAACCTTTATGAACAAAGAGTCCGACACCCCCACCACACCTACCCTCTCTCGTTATGTGATAGGTGTGGGGGGGGGGTCTTTTTAGCAATCTTAGCCTTGTCAAAGTTATTTAGCAATGTTTCAGATAATGCTAGTATTTTATAATATATCCTGTTTATCAATTCTTGAATTTGATTTATTTCATTACCTACAGATTGTATATTTACATAACCACATTTTATGATGTCCTTAGTATCCGTAATTGGTATTTTCTGCAAGTCTTTTCAATTCCAAGTCATAAGCTTTACCATCTCTAAAATTTTCTATGCGGTCACTTGGCTTGTTTATCATTGTGCAGTTAAGATACTTTGACATTTCCGAATCACACTCCTTGGTGAAATGTTTTCCTGATCATTTCCCGATTGTAGGGCGGATAACCTTGAAATTTTACCAAAATAGTTCATTCTATAATACAAGCATCAAACTTTGAATGAAGGTTCTTTAAGGTGTTCTTATGAAAATAAGACTGTGAGCCACTCAATTTTTTTATTTTTCAAGATGGCCGCCACATTTTTTAAATGTCAGCAAAACCCCCGATTTTCCACATGTAAGATTTTGACAAGTGGGTCATATGAAGCACTTTTGATGACCAGTGGCCTATATTTGAAAGAAAAACCAATATGTTTATGCCAAAAGTCACTGTAAATACAATGTCGGGAAAATTCTAAAGTGCGCATGCCAAAATTTTACTTGAATTATTCATTTTATTAGTATTTCGGTGGTTAAACTTGATATTTTACCAAATTAGTTTCTTTGATAATTCATTCATACAATTTTGCGAGTTTAACATTCTGATAGTGTAATTGATATTGCCTATAACTCACCAGGGGTTTCTTACAAAATGACGGTCAAAAACAAAATGGCTGCATAAAAAAGTTGGTTATTTTTTTACTCCCAAGCAGCGCGACATCGGTTATATCAGGGAAATGCAAATGAAATGATGATAAAATGAACATTACAGGATGACAAAATGAACATGAAATGTTGATGACGTGGGGTGGAACACAAGGCCAATAGGGTCAATCATATTTAGACTGTTAAATGGAGGGATGGGTAAGGTCCGGCAATTTATCCTACTGCAGGGAATCCTACAATTTTAACGAGCTAGTTGCTTATATTACCAGGGCACATTGGTGCAACTATCTGCCGTGAAAGACGGCATGGGGTTTAGTGTCAGCCTTATTAAGTCTCCGAAATAGACTTTGATTCGCCCCATATATAGTCAAGGTGTCATACCCAAATTGAAGGGATTGTGCCAACGCAGGAAAGCCGAGCCAATAAGGACGGGGCTTTTGTCTTTTGGATGGTGTACAGATCGCACGGGAGTTATATGGCGCTAGATGAACGATCGGGCTAGGTGTAGAGGTAACAGCCTCGAACCTAGTCGTATCCTATACAGTAAAGTATATTTATAAGTTGAAGATGGTAAAAGGATAATCACTCAATTGCCGAAGTATCAAACTTGTGCTGTAGTTGCTAAAATAACTATGGATAGGTAATCTCATTTAAAGAATTCTGTTTTGCTTATATGTGTTGTGTTATTTCATATTGAAATGTCAAAAAGACTTCGTTAGTCAATATCTCCTAATGAGAAGAGGGAAACTTACAGGACTAAATGCTTTATCTGTCAGGTAGACAAAGATGAAACATTGATGTCACCCAAGGATACTTCATACAAGAGCAAAGATGGGGTATATTTTATTACCAAATAATATTCTAGAGTTCAGAAAGCAAAATGAAATGCCCATTGCTTTAGATCTTGGACGAATTGATGATGGTCAAGGAATAAAAAAAACACTAATCAGAAATAATGCACAGTATCATCCTTCGTGTAGAATGAAATTCAACAATACTAAACTAGATAGAGCTAGAAAATGAGGATCAGAAGTGAACAGTGATGGTGAAAGTGATTCAACTAAATATACGAGAAAAAAGCTGCTCAAGAGTTAGGTAAAATGGATGTTGCAAGATGTTTTTCATATGAAAAAGAGAGTCCCATATCAGAACTTCGTGAAGCAATGACAATGCAGCTCAATGAAAGACTTAACCATTGTGAGAAAACATTACAAGATAAGGAGCTGCTTGTAAAGCTTAGTTCAGGTGATGTCGTTGCTCAGGAGTTCAAGTACCATCCAAAATGCTTAACAGCTCTACACAACAGAGGAAGAAAGTTACTACACGGTCTTGAAACAACTACGAATCAAGAAAAGTTGACTCTTGTGATGAACTGGCATTTGCAGAGCTAATAACACATATAGTGGAATGCCAAAGAGCCAATCCTGGAGGTATAATTTTCAAACTGGCAGATCTTTTTTAGCTATATGAACGAAGACTAATTGATTTTTTCATCAGCTGCAATAAAGCCAAACAAAACAAGATTAAAAGAGGGAATTCTGTCTAAGATGCCAGAACTACATGCATAGGCATACCATCGAGGTCGAGCGGTAGTGCTTGTGTTCGAGAAAGATATTGGGAAAGCATTTGTAATTGCTTGCAAGTATACTGATGCCATGTATTTGGCAAAGGCAGCAGAAATTGTTCGGAAAAAAATGTCACAGCACAAGATTTAATTTACTGGTACTTTTAAACCTGAATTGATATCAGAAGCTATTCCAGATACATTGCTAGAATTAGTATCTAATACTGAACATGGCCCTGACATTGAATCCCTGATTGAATATAGGGTCACGGATTCTGATCTCGAAATTCGTCAGTTATTGCTGTTCAATTACCATAAAAATGGACTCAAAGATAGCAGTATTTGTCAAAAACATTCTTCAGATGGTGAACCTCCATTTGCAGTTTATGTCGGACTCCTTATATTTGCAAGGACAAGGAAACGTAATCTCATAGATATTCTCTTTCAACACGAAATTTGTATTTTGTATGACCGTGTTTTGGAAATATCAACAAGGCTCGATGATGGTGCAGGGCAAAAAAATCTAGAGGAAGGAATAGTTTGTCAAGCTGTTTTACAGAAAAGTTTATTCACCGCGTCAGCTGTAGATAATATTGACCACAATCCCTCTTCAACAACTGCTATGACATTATTTCATGGAACAGGGAAATGTGTTTCAGCATCCAACAAGTGCACAAAGTGTACAGAATCCTCACGAATTTCTATTTCTAGAACAGAAATCTCCATCAAAGAAAGTATCAAATCTGCCTGAATCGTACACCAACATACCACCTGCCTTTCTGAAGTCCAAACTGACACCTCCAGTAGTAGAGACAACACCAGTTACAGTTCAGACCCAAGACTACCTAATACAGAATATTAGATGCAAGTATGATTGGCTTCAGTTTGTCAGAAGTTATAAACATGGAACGATATAATGGTCTTCACATCACTCTGCAAAGGAAAGAGGTCCTGAAGTTGAAGTTAGCATCACTGCATTACTACCTTTGCTTCAGGATCAGGCACACTGTTTCTACAATAAAACATGCGATGGACAAAGTTAGAGAGATTACAGAATTCCTCAATTCAACTCAAACTCAGGTATTGGCAGCGGATCAGCCATCGTTTGTTCTTGCAAAGAAGATTCAAAGGTAATGGCCTGAAAAGTACGGTGAGGATACATTTGTGATAATGTTTGGTTGTGTGAACATTGAGTTGGCAGTACTGAGACTATTAGGGTATTTACTGAAGGGATCAGGTTGGGTAGCTGCTCCTACGGAGACTGAGATCGCTTCTTTGGGATCTGCTGAAACCTTCTTCTCAGTATGTAACATTGCAAAAACGAGACAAGTTATCCAAATAACAGCATGCTGATGAAAGAGGGTTATTGAAATGCAAGCGAAAGGGAATTAAATCTAGCAGACATTGAAGTCAATGAAATTTTATAGTGATGTTCTTTGTACGAAAAAGAATGTCCTCAGTTTCAATTTTGGGGTTTGATATTGAATTTGGAATTACTTGTCCTGTTATTCATCCAATCTTTCAAGGAATCAAATTTTAGGGTCTATGTTGAAAGTCTTTCAGCTCTAATTCCATTTTTCTTTGCGCTCGATCATATGAACTATGCAAGATGGTTGCCTATTCAACTTCGCGACATGCTTTCTATTGAAATATGTCATCTTAGAATTTTATAATGCTGTCATAAAAGGCGATGGAGGAGCTATTGGCTTGACGGATGATCCTTCAGGTCTTTGAAGATGGACAGTTGCTGTGTATATATATATATATATATATATATATATATATATATATATACATACATATATATATATATATATATATATATATATATATATATATATGTGTATGTATATATATATATATATATATATATATATATATATATATATATATATATATATATATATATATATATATGTATATATATATATATATGTGTGTGTGTGTGTGTTAATATATATATATATATATATATATATATATATATATATATATATATATATATATAGGAATATAAATAAATATATTTATATATATATATATATATATATATATATATATTTATATATATACTGTATATGTATATATATATATAAATATATTGGAATATAAATATATATATATAGATTTATATATATACAGTAGATATATATATATATATATATATATATATATATATATATATATATATACTTTTATATATATATATATATATATATAAATCATATACTGTATA
>NC_090737.1:58969946-58972446 GCF_036898095.1 Palaemon carinicauda
ATTACTTTTGAATCATAAGGGCAGATTTTTCTTCGGACGAACTGTCATACAGATAGTCTTATGAACTACAGGAAAACATGCATTTAAATTTATCTATTTATAAAATGGTGTCAATGCATGTTTCGAACCATATTATGATTCTTTTTCAGGACTCTCTTGGTTGATTGAATTACACTTTAATATTTAGGGTCTGATAAAGAAAAAAAAATACTGGCCCCCAATACATGTCCAAGGCTGGAATTTCTTAGCAATATACAGTCTAATTACAAGATTAGAAAATTTGCTAAGGTCACTATTTTTTAACACATAAATAGAAATAATAAAATGATATCTAAAATCCCAAAATTAAGTGTAAAGTGAGAACTTCGAAGCTACCACGGCTTAACCATAGTAAAACTGTCTACACATTCTTTACGTGACTGTCAGGACTAGTCGATACATGAACGCTTTGTGTCATATTCATATAGCAAAAAAAATTGTAATTTGATTCTTACCTTCCAAGTGAAGCCCATGCAGAAAACGTAATTATTTGCTTAACAGTAATATATTGTGAAGAACATTTGTTTTATGATTCCACGAGTTGATTTTGCCCTCATATACCTGGAGCTCCTGGCAAAATATCCCTTGTCATCTCTCTTATCAGGCTTCCTGTTGCTATGGTAAAGGCGATACAATTGTTACCCAACATATCAAAATGAGTCTTATAGAAAACCAATAAAATATTCTCCAGGTGAGAACAATTCCTAAATCTATTGTTGAATATACACTTAAACTCTCGCCTAATTACACTGGAATTCTTGTTTCTGTGAAAGCCGCATTATGTATTACATCTTTCAGTACGTCATATAGATGCTCGAATTGTAACAAACCTTTGCTCCACAGTACTTGGAAGTTGGGATGTATATTGAATTATTATTATTATTATTATTATTATTATTATTATTATTATTATTATTATTATTATTATTATTACCAAAGCACCTCCTTCGCTTGAAAAGAATACTAAAAGCCAAAGTCCCACTTAAGAAAGCAGCGTTCTGAGGAAAAGAAACTGTAAAATAAAGAATAAATCATAATAAATAGTAAAGAAACATATCAGGAGCGGTGGAAATGTTGAATAGTACGTAACGGATAAACTAAGGAACTAGACTTTTGCAACCTATAAATTTGGACCAAGTTTTAAACTATTCTTAAGCACTGTCCTTAGTAAAGATGTTTCCATATATAATGTAAATAATTGTCTTATGCATATTCATAATTGGTTGGTAGCGATTCTTTTTAAGTAGGAACTATCTTGACCCAAATACATTATAATGTCTTAAAATCATTGTACCTGAACCCATCTCCTAGACATAAGATAAAAAAAAATTATTTGGTTAGAGAGAGAGAGAGAGAGAGAGAGAGAGAGAGAGAGAGAGAGAGAGAGAGAGAGAGAGATTTCATAACGAATTAGTGTATATAAATAAATATATTGTATGAAAGTATTGCAGACTCAGCTTTTTGTTAATGACGAAAATTACTACCAAAAATATCCAAAAACGAGAGAGAGAGAGAGAGAGAGAGAGAGAGAGAGAGAGAGAGAGAGAGAGAGAGAGAGAGAGAGAGAGAGAGAGAGAGTCTGTAGTTTTTGAAAGTATGTAAACGGAAGTCCCGAGAATTCTCAGTTCAGAGTTCTTTGTTCCTTCATCTTCCCTATGGTGAAGGAAAATCGTCGTTCAGACATAATCCAGATCTGAGCAATCTTGAATTGTAACTCATTTTAATTTGCCAAAGCAAAGGACTACCTAGGTTATGAAATAATGAGGCAGAGGACACAAATACTTCCTAATGATTGTTCAAATCAAGATACTCTTATGTCAATTCATTCTTAGTTGTGGAGCATTGCTAATAATGCATTTGGGTTTAAGTCCCCAAGTTCGAGCTCCATATGAGTCAAAGGGTTTAGATGGTTGTGTTTCTATCAAGAATTGAGAATTCCTCTGTTTACATAAGCCACCAATTAGGTACCGTTTGTAGCTCAGTAGAAAATGCGGTTCTTTTTAAAAATGCTGGTGGTTTAGATGCTGCCGTAATTCAATTTTAAGATCAAGTAAGATTTTTTTATCGCCAGATGCATAATGCTTTATCAAGTAATCTGAATTTACGTCCACTGGTAGAGCGAAAGATTATTAGGAAATAATATTTAGAAAATCAAGAATGTATCTTTGAAGATAGAAATTAACCTCAAAGTGCGAGTAACATAAACTTACATGGTTATTTATAATCCCAGGATTTGTTAAGGAGAGCGTAAAGAAAAAATTTAAATGTAAGGCAAAATTATTTGTAGGGAGTAAGGTCTCACTTTTTAATAAAAAGCGTCTAACAAGCCTGAATAAAGACTGGAGAGAATAACTCATGGATGGATGGTGCCTAAGTTATTTGATGATTGTTTCGAGAATTAAAAAAAATGAAAAACGGAAGTAATTTATTAAGATACAAAAGTCATGTTAATTTTGAATAA
>NC_090737.1:58977446-58979946 GCF_036898095.1 Palaemon carinicauda
AGACTGGAACAGCTGACTACCAACACCTCGCATTCTCTTCAGAATCATCGTTTTAGCGTCCAACCACGATCGCTCAATTGATATCTCTTTTAGGCCGAGGGAAAAACTTATTCAGGAGCTCCATTTGCTTCCTTTTATATGGACAGGTCACGTTTTTGATGGATTTGGGCAGTTCACATGTTCGATGGTTAGGTGCGGACAAGGCCAATATCGAGCTGCGGGGCTCTGGGACGCTGGTCACGCGGTAGACCTCACCCTCCACCTGGGTAGGTGACATATGGCGGTAGACCTCACGCTATAGTAGCACCCACTGATCCTTGCCCGATAAATTTACCCTTGTGACCTTCAAGATTTCACACTCACCATATTGTCAGAATATTATTACGACAATAGGATAAAACTGGCAAATAACCTGGGATTATAATTAAAAAAAAAAAACAAAAAAACTTTGGTTCCAAATATCATAATAGAAATGAAACCTTACCTTATGAAATATATATGTTCGACAAGAATAACAGAGAGAGAGAGAGAGAGAGAGAGAGAGAGAGAGAGAGAGAGAGAGAGAGAGAGACTAGATTTAACTTCTGGTTAATCGTAACCACCTCTGGATAATCCTGTGAGATTAGTAAAAAATGAAGGACATCTGTCATAAAGCGGCTACGCTTTATCGGTTTCACTCAGTTTGGGTGGATCATGTCTAAGTACTGTGTTCTTTTTTCCTTAATTTGGTTGAATTATTTTGACACGAGTACGCTATACAGTGGGTCAGAAGTTACTACTTCTGTCCATTGGGGACATCAACAGACTCAACAATGAGAATACATATCCGAATACATCATATTCATACAGGAGGGGATCCAACAGCTGTCAATTTTTTGATAATTTCGGAAAAGTCGGATTTTAGATAATAGGATAACACCGTATTAACGGAAAACACACTAGGTCTTAGATTTAAATTTCTACCTTTGCTTGGCACAGGAGATTAAAAAGGATTCAACAAATTTCCATTGGGTAGAGTCATTTACTTGGATTATTTCATTCGTCTCTGACCATCCAATTCAACATACCAATACCAATCATTTTGGGGAAGACCACACTGGAGGAATTAATCTAAATTAAAAAAAAAATCCATATATATGTTGAATAAAAGAGGGGACAAAGTATTACCCATGGCCATACCGATAACTTGTACATAGTAATCTGCATCAAAACTAAATTTACACTTTCAAATGCACAGACAAATGAGTCTAATAAAAATATTGTTGGTAAAAGTAAATCATAAGCATCTAAGATACTCAACAGGAAATCCAAAAAGTCATCAACTGGCATCGAGTCACAGAATTGGATGTGAATGAATATACCCAAAATATCATTGAATTCTTTTTAATTTCCTATACCCAAGGTATGAATTTTATTCTAAGCCCTGGTCTGTTTCCGTTAATCCGGTGTTAGACTATTATCTAAAATCTACCTTTTCCGGAATTATTAAAAAATGCAAAACTGTTGAATCCCTTTCTCCTGCATAAATACGATGTGTTTGTATATGTATTCCATTGTTTAGTCAGTTGATGTCCCTAATGGATGAAATTACTAGCTCTGATCAAGTCTTTTAATTTTTCCATCCTTGGCTATAATATATATAATATATATATATATATATATATATATATATATATATATATATATTTATATATATACATACTGTATATATAAAAACATATATATATATACATATATATATATATATATATATATATATATATATATATATATATATATATATATATATATCTATATATATGTATATATATATATATATATATATATATATATATATATATATATATATATATATATATATACATTTATATATATATATATATATATATATATATATATATATATAAATATATATATATATATATATATATATATATATATATATATATATAAATGTATATATATATATATATATATATATTATCATTATTATTATTATTATTATTATTATCATTACTAGCCAAGCGACAACCATAGTTGGAAAAGCAAGATGCTATAAGCCCAAGGGCTCCAATAGGGAAAAATAGGTCAGTGATGAAAGGAAATAAGGAAATAAATAGATGATGAGAATAAATTAACAGCAAATCATTCTAAAAAAATTAACAACGTCAAAACAGATGTATCCAATATAAACTATTAACAACGTCAAAAAGAGATATGTCATATATAAACTACAAAAAGACTCATGTCAGCCTGGTCAACACGAAAACATTTGCTCCAACTTTGAACTTTTGAAGTTCTACTGATTCAACTACCCGATTAAGAAGATCATTCCACAACTTGGTAACAGCTGGAATAAAATTTCTAGAGTTCTGTGTAGTATTGAGCCTCATGATGGAAAAGGCCTGGCTATCAGAATTAACTGCCTGCCTAGTATTACAAACAGGATAGAATTGTCCTGGGAGATCTGAATGTAAAGGATGGTCAGAGTTATGAAAAA
>NC_090737.1:58984946-59024946 GCF_036898095.1 Palaemon carinicauda
TATATATATATATATATATATATATATATATGTACGAAACCGTGGTACGTGTACGTACCGGGAATTCGTGTTTGTGCACTAAAATTTAATCTTTACCAAGGTAACAAATATTTTTATTAATTACCGTATTGTAATAGTCTATGTTTCTGACAAAGGTAACAATTATTCTTTACCAAGTTACCGAATCATATGTATATCAGTATTTTTTTTTGGTACCGTATAATCATTTGCTAGCAATGTACCATATATGTGATCTGTATTTATCATGCATTTTTTTTCTTTGCTTTGGTAATATCTTTTCATATGCATTATTGTTATTATTTTTTTTTTAATGTGCCTATTTGAACATTCATCCTCATTTGCTTATGGCTAAAGTTAAACAAAGCATAATACATATATCCAGTCACACTTCTAGTAAACATATTTTGGCGTGTTGTTAAATCTAAAAAAAAAAAAAATTGAGATAGCTGGCCGAGCTGATGTAATAGTCATATATTACATGTTTAAAACACATGACGTAATACATCATTGTGGAGGTAGAAGCTAGCATGAGAATTGCTGTAGTCAGACAAGATCATAACAGGATGTGATTTGCAGGTCTCAGCAATGTAACATTTTCATGAAGCATAAACACAAATGCATATCGTGTGAAAAAGTTGTGTCGCCACTGGATGCAGGTGTCCTCCTATACTAATGTAGAGTTTACATTGTGTTTAAATGCTGAGATAACTAACTATACGATATCTGTGATATCGATATTTTGGCCAGTTCTTATCAATACTTCACATGGAATGGTCATCCGACCAAACCAGCTATACTCCTGTGATGGAGATGTTAACACTGTTGTTTTTAAAGAATAAACCATTTTAAAGTTAACTGGATTGACTTTACTTGAAGATGCAACATCCCAACAAACATACTCAATGTTTGTCAACAACAGTAACACACTAATATATATATATATATATATATATATATATATATATATATATATATATATATATATATATATATATATATATGTATATATATATATATATATATATATATATATATATATATATATATATATATATATATATATATATATATATATATATATATATATGTATGTGTGTGTAACAACAACAAATGCAAACGTTTCCAGTCTACTGCGAGGCTAATGCCTCAGATATGACCTAAGTAATGTCTGGGATATGGTCATTTTTCTGACTACGCCGGCCACTGCATATTGTTTTTGATGCAAAACTTGTCTAACCATTCTCAAAAAAACAACCTAGTATTGGTAGAAATGACTAGTATAGGTTTGTTTGATCATGACACTACGCAAACTATTTCACACGTTGAAGTATCTCCACTTAGATAGGGTACCAACCACCTGTTGAGATACTACAGGCCAGACAGTACTATATTGGAACCTTCTCTCTGGTTACGGCTAATTTTCATTTTGCCTACATATACACAGAATAATCTTGAATATTCCTTAAATATTCTCCTCTGTCCTCCTACACTTGACAATACGAGGATTACCAAACAATTCTTCTTCATTCAAGGAGTTAACTACTGCACTGAATTTGTTCAGTAGCTTCTTCCCTCATGGAGACTCTCTAGCTATGATAAGCAGCTCTTCTAGGAGATCACTCCAAAATAACACCATTATTCTCTAGTCTTGGGTAGTGCCGTAGACTCTATATCATAGTCTTCTTGGTTTAGAGTTCTCTTGTTCGAGGGTACACTCGGGCGCACTATTCTGTTATTTCTCTTTCTCTTGTTTTATCAAAGTTTCATATAGTTTATATAGAAAATATTTATTTTAATATTGATAGTGTTCTCAAAATATTTCCTTTTGTCTTTTTTCCTTTCATCAATGGGCTATTTTCCCTGTTGGGGACCATGGTCTTCTAGCATCCTGATTTTCCAACTAGGTTTGTAGCTTAGCAACTAATAATAATAATAATAATAATAATAATAATAATAATAATAATAATAATAATAATAATAATGATTATTAATAATAATAATAATATGAACATATATACAAGTATATATATATATATATATATATATATATATATATATATATATATATATATACATATATATATATAAATATATATATATATATATATATATATATATATATATATATATACATATATATATATATATATATATATATATATATATATATATATATATATCACAAGCCCACGTGATTTCAATCAATGTATTCTAAGTGGATATATATTCCCAAGATAGAATTCGGTACTAAATGCCGTTCGTGGGTGATATTTACATTGATTAAAATCACGTGTGCTTGTGATATATGTTCATTTAAAATGACCACGTCTAGCAAACTCACGATTCAGCTGTCATGATGGAGATGGGTTTATTTCAAGTCTATGAACAGATTCCTGAATTCGACAGGAATATGTACGGGGACTTGTCATAAACTTTTATCTCTCTTGATAGGTCAGTCGGTAAAGCCGTTGCTGGCATGGTTTCGGTCCACAGGTGGAGGTGGGGGTTCGAATCTCCTCCCGGCCAGAAGCTGTTACCATTAAATGAATTCCAAGTGGATATATATTCCCAAGATAGAATTCGGTATAAAATGCCGTTCGTGGGTGATATATATATATATATATATATATATATATATATATATATATATATATATAAATATATATATATATATATATATATATATATATATATGTATATATATATATATATATATATATATATATATATATATATATATATATATATATTTATATATATAGAGATACATGTAAATATGTATATATATTTATATATATATATATATATATATATATATATATATATATGTATATATATATATATATATATATATATATATATATATATAGATAGATAGATACATGTAAATATATATATATATATATATATATATATATAAATGTATATGTATATATATATATATATATATATATATATATATATATATATATATATATATATATATATACATATATATATATCTATATATATATATATATATATATATATATATATATATATATATGTGTGTGTGTGTGTGTGTATATATATATATCTAAATACATACAGTACACACACATATATATATATATATATATATATATGTATATATATATATATATGTGTGTGTGTGTGTGTGTGTATGTGTGTGTGTGTGTGTAATCATTATTATTACTTGCTAAGCCACAACCCTAGTTGGGAAAGCAGGATGCTACAAGCCCAGGGGATCCAATAGGGAAAATAGCCATTAAGAAACAAATGATGGAAAATGAGATTTTTAGGAAGAGTAACGACATTAAAATAGATATTTCATTTATAAACTATAAAAACTTTAACAAAAAAAAGAGGTAAAGAAAAAAGCCAAAACAGAGTGCTCAATTGTACCTTAAAGCAAGAGTTTTCTAAGCCAGGACAGTGAAAGACCTTAGTACAGAGGGTATAGCATTACCCAAGACTAGAAAACAATGGTTTGATTTTGAAGTGTCCTTCTCCCAGAAGAGCAGCTGCTCATAGCTACAGAGTCTCTTCAATTCTTACCAAGAGGGAAGTAGCCACTGAACAATTACAGAGTAGTAACCCTTTGGGTGAAGAAGAATTGCTTGTTATTTTCAGTGTTGTCAGATGTATGATGCCAGAAAAGAATAAGTAAAGAATAGGCCAGACCATTCGCTGTGTGTGTAGGAAGATGGAAAATAAACCGTAACCAGAGAAAAGGATCTAAAGTAGTACAATCTTGTCAGTCAAAAGACCCAATAACTCTCTAGCGGTATTATTATTATTATTATTATTATTATTATTATTATTATTATTATTATTATTATTATTATTATTCAAGCTACAACCCTATTTGGAAAAACAAGATGCTATAAGCCAATGGGCTCCAATAGGGAAAAATAGCCTAGTGAGGAAAGAAGATAAGGAAATAAATAAATGATGAGAACAAATTAGCAATAAATCATTCTAAAAACATTAACAACTTCAAAACAGATATGTCATATATAAACTATAAGAAGCCTTGGTAGTCTCTTCAACATAAAATCATTTGCTGCAACTTTGAACATTTGAAGTTCTACTGATTCAACTACCCGATTACGAAGATCATTCCACAACTTGGTCGCAACTAGAATAAAACTTCTAGAATACTTTGTAGTATTGAGCCTCATGATGGAAAACGCCTGGCTATTAGAATCAACTGCCTGCCTAGTATTACCAACAGGATGGAATTGTCCAGGAAGATTTTAATGTAAAGGATGGTCAGAGTTATGAAAAATCTTATGCATCATGCATAATGAAGTAATCGAGCGACGGTGCCAAAGATTAATATCTAGATTAGGATTAAGAAATTTAAAGGACCGTAAGTTTCTGTCTCAACGGTATATATATGTGTGTATATATATATATATATATATATATATATATATATATATATATATATATATATATATATATATATATATATATATATATGTGTGTGTATATATATATATATATATATATATATATATATATATATATATATATGAAGATCTCGCGATATCCATGAAAAACATACGAATCAATTAACATTACTTTCGAGTGATTTCAAAGCAAAACCAGGTCGAAAGAAGAGAGAAGAATAAGCAGTAGGTACAAGAAATAACAGAGAGGATATACTTGTAGAATATGTTAGAAGAAACTATCTTTAATCATGAACACCTTCTTTCATAGAAAGGAAAACCGGAATTGGACATGGGGAATACCAATTTGGAAATGAAAAATGAAATAGATTCTATTTCCAGTCCAAAAGTCTATTCAGTTAAAAATGCAACAGTTTTAAACCAGTTAAACTCAAGCTGTCATTGAATGGTGAGAGACAATATTTGTTCAGATCTAAGGAAAGAGATGGGCAAATAATTTTAATGAAAAAATAAACACTCTTGTATTAAGGGAAAAATCATATACGTGTACTCCAAGCTACCTGATGAAATGGATGCAAGTAAAAGAGAAATGAACGGTAATTTAACTATATTTGCATGGAAATCCGTAGGAGAGACTACTGAAAAAGTTCTTATACAAGATCAGGGAAAACTAACAGAAGAAAAACCATCCTAATAATTAAAAGATTGAAATAAGAGTAAAATCCAAGAAAGAGAAATAGAATAAGCAGAACTATCCACAACAATAAACCAAATAAAATCCAAAAATATTCGTAAACACAATCAGACAAAATAAAGAAAATAAAAACACTACAAAAAGGAAAAAGCATCAAATTAATGAAAAGAAGAATGGAAATAGGGTGCGAACAGATGTCTGTTTTAAAGGATGAAAATAGAAAAATTATCAACAACATAAAGCGAGTGGTTACAGTAGCAGAGGATTTCTATAAAATAATATACAATAGTGATATAAAAAATAATTTCACCATTACAAATAATGAAATATTTGCGCTGGCACCAAACATGACAGTAGGACAAGTGAAGAAAGCAATAATAGGAATGAAAAGAGGCAAAGTTTATCAATAGATGGAGGAGATTTCATATTAGTAAAACTTACTTAAATCTACACCAAATATCTCCATGTATGCACTATACTTACAAACTAGAAAAAAAGAATTATGATTATACTAATTCACAAAAAGTGAGACACTAAAGACCTGAAAATTACCGCCCAATAAGTTTACTCTAAGTAATATATAAAGTATTTACAAAGATCATAGTAGGCCTAACAGAAAAAAAACAGGTACACTTAGTCAACCAAGAGAGCAGACGGTCTTTAGAAGTGGATATTCAACATTAGTCTGTTTCCTTGTAATTAACCAACTAACGGACAGAGTATAGCAAACAACTATATATGACAGTTATAGACTTTGGGAAAGCTTTTAATTCTGTCAAAAACATCATTAGTAATTGAAGTCCTTCAAAGTCAAAGAATAGATGAATCTTTTGTTTGAAAACTTGAAGGTATCAATACAAGAATTACAGCAATCTTAAAACTACAAAAAGATAGTGTGAAAATTCCGATTGTGAAAGAAGTTATTCACAGCATGCTTAAAAGAAGTCTTTAAGAACTTACATTGGGAAATATAGGTATCAATATTAATGGGTAATACCTTAACAACTTAGGATTTACTGATTATTACTATTATTACTAGATGAGCTATAACCCTAATTGGAAAAGCAGGATGCTATAAGCCCAAGGGATCCAACAGGGAAAAATTTCCCATTTAGAAAAAGGAATAAGGAAATAGAAAAATTACAGAAGCAATGATCAATTGAATTAAGGTAATTTGATAACTAACATAATTTAAATAGAAACACTCATATAAACTAGAAAAACTTCTAAATAAACAAAAGGAAGAGAAATAAGATAAAACAGCGTGTCCGAGTGGACACTCACACAAGAGAACTCTTAAACAAACCATGTCACCTCTGAAATATAATATTTATCAGATAGTCCCACCAATAATAACTTATGCATCAGAAACTTTAAGCCTTGGTAAAACCTTAGAACATAAGCTAGTTACAATTTAAACAGCTACGATAGAATACTGATAGGAGTAACACTAACAGACAAAAAAAGGGCAATATGGATTCGAGAGTAAACTAAAGTAGATGATATTATACCAACAATTTAGAAAAATAGTTGAACATGCACAGGACATATAATGAGAATGGCAGACAATAAATGGACATTGAGTTTAAAAGAATGGGTCCCTAGAGATTGCAAAGGATACAGGGAAGGAAGAGAAGATGATGGATTGACAAACTAAGAAAGTTTGCTGGTATCGACTGGCATTGAAAGACCATAAACAAACGCAAGTCGAAGGACATGCCTAAGGCCTTTATTATGATGCGTACTATATCTATATATATATATATATATATATATATATATATATATATATATATATATATATATATATATATATATATATATAAAGTAAAGACGATTTCTGACCCATTGATAGCGTACTCGTGTCAAAATAATTCAACCAATTTAAGGAAAAAAGAACAAAGTACTTAGACATGATCCACCCAAACTGAGTGAAACTGATAAAGCGTAGCCGCTTTATGACAGATGTCCTTCCTTTTTGACTAATCTCACAGGATTAACCAGAGGTGGTTACGATTACCCAGAAGTTAAAACTAGTCTCTCTCTCTCTCTCTCTCTCTCTCTCTCTCTCTCTCTCTCTCTCTCTCTCTCTCTCTCTCTCTCTCTCTCCTATTATTCTTGTCGAACATATATATTTCTTAAGGTAAAGTTTCATTTCTATTATGATATTTGGAACCATTTTTTTTTTCTTTTAATTATAATCCCAGGTTATTTGCCAGTTTTATCCTATTGTCGTAATAATATTCTGACAATATGGTGAGTGTGAAATCTTGAAGGTCACAAGGGTAAATTTATCGGGCAAGGATCAGTGAGCCATATTTTATCCCCAGAATGGTTGATCTTTGAGTATAAGATAGAGTGCTTAAGACTGCATAACTATCAAATTTCAACGATTGGAAACTCAACCAACTCGTGGAAACAGTGTACAGTGTGTACAAGAATTCCACAATGAAGATGAACACGGACCTTTTACTTATGTAACTAACGCATGTATCCACACGTTTGAAGCCACTAATGATACTGAATTAATAGTTCGTCGAATGATCACACAAGAAGAATGTGAAAAACCTAAATTTCAAGAAATAACAAAGTATCATCCTGCTCTCAGCGACTTCAACAAATATGTTTAAGGAGAAGTGTTAAACTTATATGCACGAAAGAAAAACCCCACCTTAGAAAAAAAAAAAATACTGGTGGTAGGTGGAGAAAACATTGCATTCAATGAATGGAAAGAATCTCTGAGGAAAGTCTACATAATACATATATATATATATATATATATATATATATATATATATCTATATATACATATATATATGTATATATATATATATATATATATATATATATATATATATATATATATATATATATATATATATATATATATATATATATATACATATATATATATATATATATATATATATATATATATATATATATATATATATATATATATATATATATATATATATATATTATTATGTGACGAACCACTGTGCAAACAATTACCCCTTTATAATGGGCGGTAGTTCTCTTCACACAACAAAATAGAAGTCATATGGGTAGACTTCCAAATTCACTTGTTTCTTATTACGAGTGTATAAGATTGTTGATTATGATCAAATGTATCTTCTTAAAGCTGGTTGCAGACAACAGAAGCACCAATAGCAGGATAATTGGAGGACAGGAACAATAAACTATGTTATAAACAAAACTTTAATCTTACGTTAAACAAAATAATGAAAAAGCACTTCAAAACAACAATAATAAGCAATGCAAAGTGAATGGGTGAGTAAGGTAGATGAATCTCGTGGTGAGAACAATGTATTCTAACAAAACAATAAATTTGGGGTTACCTTATAACATGTAAGGTAAGAAAACAGGGATGATTTACAGCAGGAAGGCGAGTGTAAACAAAAGATAATGAGAAGAATGGAATGAAGATGGCGCTGAAATAAGGTGATGTATTCACAAAGAAAATGGAAAAATATACTTTAGACAAATCAGATATGTTGGCATATGTACAACATATGGGGATATCACAGTCCCCCCTTGTTTTTGTTTTTTTCCATTTCCCGAGGATCAACCGAGGTTATCCTTGATAATGAGTCTGCCACAATGTTTTCTCGTCCTGATATGGCGATTACTTGGATATTATGTGCAGATAGTATGTATGACCATCTTAAAAGTTTAGGGTTGAGAGTAGTGGACCTATGGAGATGCGACAGAGGAGAGTGGTCGCTGTAGACGTAGATCGTGTCTTGTCCATCAACATAGATCTCGTATCTCTGGATGGTAGCTACGATGGCGAATAGTTCTTTCTCCACAGTGGGCCAATTTAGTTGGGAACCCATAAATCGTCCACTGGAATAAGAGACTGGTAACAGATCAGCTAGTGGGGGCAGGTTTCCTGTTATGGCTGTTATTGGAGCAGGATGCTGTAATAAAATGCCCCCATATCCAAGATCACTAGCGTCTGTTTGGAGATAGAATGGTTTGGTGAGGTTAGGTGCCATTAATATAGGAGGAGATGACAAGTAAGTTTTTAGCTGGTTAAATATTTGATCATGTTGCTGGCTCCAAGAAAAATTTACTTTTGAAGAAGTTAAAGCAAATAGTGGTCCTGTGAACGGTGAGAAATTTGGACTGAACTTAGAGTAATATCCTACCATACCTAGAAATCTTTTTAATTCCTGTTTGGTAGTTGGAACAGGATAAGAAGTTATGGCGCTAATATTTGCATCATGGGGTAATACTTTACCACTGCCAACTCGATGACCAAGGTAAGATACCTGACCTTTGCAAAAATTACTTTTTGCTAAGTTGATCGTTAATCCATGTTGTTTCAACCTTGAGAAAACTTCTTTTATCTTTTGAATATGGTTTATCCATGTGTCAGAGGCAATAATGATGTCATCTAAATATACAAATACTTTTTCCAAGTCCTGTAAAATTAAAGACATTACTCTTTGGAAGGTGGCAGGTGCGTTGGCTAATCCGAATGGCATTACGTTATAACTAAATAAGCCAAATGGAGTGATAAATGAAGAAATTTCCTTTGCCGTTTCTGTTAATTTAATTTGGTAATAACCCTTCAACAAATCTATTTGGGTTAAGTAGGTCGAATTACTTACTTGGTCAATGATATCTTGTATTCTTGGTAGAGGATACGAATCTTTAATTGTTAAATTATTAATCTTCCTGTAATCGGTACAAAGACGAAATTTACCATTTTTCTTTCCTACTAGGAGACATGGGGAAGCCCATGGTGACGCACTGGGTTCTGCCAATCCTTCTCTTACTAAGTAGTTCACTTCTTCTTTCATGATACCCAATTTCTTCTGTGATGTTCGATAGAAAGCTTGTTTAATGGGTGCAGCACCTGGTTGTAGTTTGATGTCATGATCTAGCATGGTGCATCTGCCTGGTTTATCTGAAGTTATACTAGGAAATTCATGGAATAAAGCTACTAAAGATTTACATTTTGATGCAGATAAGGGTTTTAGATAGTCTGATAAGTTTTCCAAGATCTTTGAGTTTTGAGAATCCTGCCAAGATGCAGTTATTGGATCATCTGTAAATTGATCCATAGGACAATCTATGTATGGTATGGCACTAGTAATCATTACCGTTTTATTTTCAGCTGTTGAGGGAGACAAATAGGCCTTTAAGAGGTTTATGTGGACTAATTGAGTAGACTTACGCTTATCTGGAGTGGCGATTATATAGTTGGTTGGCGAGATACGGTGAGTGATGGTATAAGGTCCCTGGTATTTCTCTCTTAGGGGAGAGCCTGCAATCGGATGGTATAGCAGCACTGCATCTCCTACTTTGAAACTTCTGGTTTTAGCCTTTTTATCATAGTTAATCTTCATCTTCTCTTGAGCTGTTATCAAGTTAGTTTTGGCAATGGAGTGAAGATCTGAAAGTTTCTTGTTGAGTTCTGAAATATATTGGGAAAGAGGTATCTCATTATCTCCCAACTTCAGGATGCGTTCTTTGACTGAACTGAGGATAGTTCGTGGTCGTCGACCGAAGAGTAGTTCAAAAGGTGACATACCAGTAGACTGATTTCGAACTCCTCGTATGATGTACATGATCAGTTCCAAATCGCAATCCCACTCGTTACCTGAACTATGGATGTATTTCCGGAGAAGATTTTTAATGGTCTGGTGAGTGCGTTCTAATGCTCCATTGGTCTGTGGATGGTAAGCTGAGGATGAGACTTGGGTTATATGGTAATCTTTCATAGCTGTTTTAAAAGCATGACTCATGAAATTGGTTCCTTGATCACATTGTAGTTCAGTTGGAAATCCTACAACAGTAAATATGGACACTAGTGACTTTAGGATGTTCTTGGCTGAAATGTTTCTTAAAGGTACTGCAAATGGATAACGGGTAGTTGGGCATAAGGCCGTAAGCAAGTATTCATGTCCCCTTTTTGTCTTAGGCAAAGGGCCTACACAATCTACTATGATCTTACTGAAAGGTTCTTTAGGCACAAGTATAGGTTTTAATGGTACAACTGGTACTTTTACATTAGGACTACTTACTTTTTGACATGTTGTACATGTTTTTACGTACTCTTTAATGTCATTCTTCATGTTTGGCCAATAAAAGTCTTGACTGATGCGTTCATATGTTTTAGTGATACCAAGATGAGAGTCAGCAGAGTGAGACAATTCTAGGATCAGAGGTCTTATATCCTTAGGAACAACTACCTGGAATAGATCCTTCCAGGTTTCTAGATGACTGTTCTTGCTGGACCTGAATTTTCTCATTAGTACATCATTATTAATATAAGAATAAGAACACTTGTTGGTATCCTTTGGTTTCACTTGGTTGAAACACTGCTGTAGAGTGACATCTTTCCTTTGTTGATAGCTAAAGGAATCAGGTTGGATCTTATATGTACTCATCAACTCGTTGAAATCCATAGGTTCAGAGACTGGCAACGGGTTTGATGATGATTCAGTAGGGGTGTCCTTTTTTCTGCTTCGTGTCACTGCTAAGCATTCTTCCTGTACAACATCACCTGGAGATACTGCTATTAAGTTTGTTAAGACGACAGAGTTAGCTATGTCATTACCCAGGATTACATCTACATTCTTGCATGGTAACAGTTCTGGATTTACAGCTACTTCAGTAGTTCCAGAGAAATAAGGACAATGAAGGTTTACATTAATGAGAGGCAACATAGACTTACTGGTTAAGTCATTAACTGCAACATACCTGTGAGTTTCACCTTTAGGTCGTATTACTTTAGGAGAGACGATCGTTTGAGAGGATCCAGTGTCTCTGAGTATGGTTACAGGTTTACCATTTATTTTGCCAGAGCAAGTGAAGGGTGCAAACGCTTGGGACTCTTGTGATGCACAATGGAAGGTCTTTTTCTTCTCCACCTTAGGTTTTGGTTCCTGTTTGGGCAGATTCATTTGCTTAGGAGAGAATTGAGGGGGATTAGGTTTTCTCTTTAAGTATGAAGCTGCACAATGTGGATCAAGACATTCTGAAATATGATGTCCTTCTTGTTTGCAGTATGTACAAGTTTCCTTAGGTCTAGTTTCTCTATATGGGGTTTTACCTACTTTATGAATAAGAGCATAGTCATCTGCCTTTAAAGCGGCTTTCTTAGGGTCAGATTCATTCTGCTCTCTTAGATACACATTAATGCTACCTGGTATTTTCCTTAAGAACTCCTCCATTACTATTAAATCTTTCAACTGCTCGAAAGTTTTGACATCTACTTTGTCTACCCACTTCTGAAACTGTTTAATCTTTCCATTCATAAATTCTAAAAAGGTCTGCTGAACTTGCTTCTGACTATTACGAAATATTTGCCTATAACCTTCCGCAGTAATAGAATAAGCATCAAGGATTGCCTGTTTAATTATGAAATAACCATGTTCCTCTAACATAGTGGCACATACAGATAATGCTTTACCTTTAAATGAGTTCCGGATGATCAAATACCATTTGTCCTGAGGCCAATTGAGATTCTTGGCTGTGTCTTCGAACACAGAAAAGTAGTTATCAGGTTCCCGTTCTTCAAATGTGGGCAGCAATTTCTGCACCTTGCCCACATCAAAGGGTTCGGGAATTAGCTTACCTTCTTCCTTTTCTTTCAGTCTTATAAATGCCAGATCCCGTTCTGTTACTGTGGCCGCTTCTCTCTCAATCTGCAGCCTAACACGGAGAGCGTTGTTTTTCTGTTCACTTGCTTTTTCTTGTTGCTCCAAAGCAGTTTCCACCTTGATACGTTCTAGGGAAGCAGCGGCAGCAGCCTTGCGCTCAGCAGCAGCGGCTTTCCTCTCTTCTAACTCAGCGGCGGCAGTTGCGGCTCGTTCAGCAGCAGCGGCTCTTTCTCGTTCTACCAGAGTTGCGGCAGTTGCAGCTCTTTCAGCAGCAGCGGCTTTCCTCTCTTCTACCTCAGCGGCGGCAGTTGTGGCTCGTTCAGCAGCAGCGGCTTTCCTTTCTTCTACCTCAGCGGCGGCAGTTGCGGCTTGCATCTTCATCTTTTCCAACTCCAGCTGTAGACTTAGTTTATCCAAGTCACCATTTGGATTGGTAACTGTTAGAGCTCGAACGTCAGCCAATTCTTCTTCTGGAACAATATCTTCATCTACAAGGAAGTTCAAAATATGACTGAGAATTACACATTTTACGGCAGTTGCGGGAACCTGTACATCATAATGGCGAGCTAGATTCTTTAGGTCAGTTTTTGTGGCAACTGTGAGATATTCCACATGATCCCGTGGTGATACAATAAATTGTTGCAAGTTGAAAGGCATTTTGTATGTCGCCCGTGGCGCAAGATAAGTACAAACTAAAATAAATATCCAAACTTTACAAGAATAAGTATAAGATCATACGATCGCAAAATAACAATCTTTCGATCACAGAAATACAAAATAGCGATCACAAAATTACAAGATCGAGAGATCACAAAATTACAAAATTATATGATTAGATCACCTTACACAAAAATAGCTTAAATACAAAATTAAGTCTCGCGAAACTTACGATAATACTATAAAACTTTTATTCACAGTTAACGACTGAACAATTATTTTATACTCGAGATCTTGAGCACGCGGCTAACTACTTCATAATTACTCAAACGACACGCTTAACATCACAAACTTTTACAACAATTTTACCGAATCGGTAAACAAGGCTTTAAAACGCAAAGGTATTTTTTACTTTAAACATACCTAATTAGCACGTTCTAGTTTACATTTCCTTTTAATTTATACCAGATTAATACGATAACTCTTCAATGTTACATTTTAATTTATATAAATACTATATTATTCTCGTTATGATAAAGAATCTAGTTAATAGTCAACACTTAGTTTAAAGTAATTGATTATCAGAATAATGCGCAAACTGGACAAAATACTTACTATGCGCTTTATAGATATAACAAGAGTAATTTAACACAAGTATTTAAATATTCATTTACCGACACGTAAATGTTATTTGTACACCAAAATAGTACCTTTAACACCAAACAATATATAAGTTAATTTCCTGACTAGAGATAACGATTAGAATTACGAAAATCTCCGAAATTGGAAATTGGCTAAATTCACTTAAGAAATTTATATAACAAAATAAATCACTTTATAATGAAATAGAGATGGAGGAAATTTCACATATTATAATGAAACTTAATTTAATAAATCGCATATAATGAAATTTGACTTATTTCCTAAATATCACTTTTGAATGGCGATTTTAAGAAATGGCAAAATCTTAGGGCTTCAGATTTTTTTTTTATGAGAAATCTCTGGGATACGAGATTTGAGTAGGCGAAACTTTAAAAGCTACCTACTGGGGGTATCTTCAATTAATAAGGGTGGTTTAGAAGCTGGACAATCAGCATACCTAAGTCTTAACTATATTAAGCGTGACTTGTTCCTCTTACAACCAAATGACTACCCAGACATATATTATACATAAATGTCTAATGAGAGGGAGACGAGACATCTACCTTACCTTGGAATTATTACTGTCGTCCTTTATCCTTGGTACGCCACAACACAACACTCGATACTGTTCATAATCACTGGAACTGTTCTTTCACGATTCAATCACTTGATATAAATTTGATGAATCATATCACACATCATATCGCACATCAGATCCCGGACAGGCCCCCAACTATTATGTGACGAACCACTGTGCAAACAATTACCCCTTTATAATGGGCGGTAGTTCTCTTCACACAACAAAATAGAAGTCATATGGGTAGACTTCCAAATTCACTTGTTTCTTATTACGAGTGTATAAGATTGTTGATTATGATCAAATGTATCTTCTTAAAGCTGGTTGCAGACAACAGAAGCACCAATAGCAGGATAATTGGAGGACAGGAACAATAAACTATGTTATAAACAAAACTTTAATCTTACGTTAAACAAAATAATGAAAAAGCACTTCAAAACAACAATAATAAGCAATGCAAAGTGAATGGGTGAGTAAGGTAGATGAATCTCGTGGTGAGAACAATGTATTCTAACAAAACAATAAATTTGGGGTTACCTTATAACATGTAAGGTAAGAAAACAGGGATGATTTACAGCAGGAAGGCGAGTGTAAACAAAAGATAATGAGAAGAATGGAATGAAGATGGCGCTGAAATAAGGTGATGTATTCACAAAGAAAATGGAAAAATATACTTTAGACAAATCAGATATGTTGGCATATGTACAACATATGGGGATATCACATATATATATATATATATATATATATATATACAAGAGAGAGAGAGAGAGAGAGAGAGGAGAGAGAGAGAGAGAGAGAGAGAGAGAGAGAGAGATTAAATTGACTTTTCCTTTAAGAAATCTTAATCCCCTAAGCTGAAAGACCATAGATTGACGGGTGTGACCAAGAGTCCACAAGCACGGAAATATCGGTAGTGAAAGATAAGTATCTGACAAGGGCAGAGCAATTAAAAAGGTTTAAAATTTTTTTCTTTAAATAGCTCTTTCAAGCTCATTACAAGCATGGTTTATGCTTAGATGTTAGTTTTCGAGATATATATATATATATATATATATATATATATAAGATGTTGATGTTATTTAAGGTGATCTTATCCCATCAAGTTCAGTTGTATAGAAAGGGTTAGGGAAAATAGGATACTTATCCCTGTATTAGTGTTAATCTCTTAATCTGCCTTTATTGTTGTTTTCTAAGGTTTTCGACTTGTCTGTAAAGAAAGCTTCCTTCAAGGAAAAATGAACTAAGTGTTTACGTTTGGAAACGATAAGTTCTGGCAAAGAGCTCTTTTCAGCGGCCACCACCGAATGGTTTGACTATAGTAGCCTACGTGGCATATCTCTAGTTCTATATGGCAGTGTGGTGTAGGTCAGAGGGAGGGATTGATTTGATATCACAGCTCAGAATATCATATGTATAGTGTATATACCAAAAACAAGTTTTTTCCTACTTTTCAAAGAATGAAATATGCAGTAAAATGCATTGTTGAAACATTACCTTCTTATGGATTTAAAAGATAGGAAGAGTAGCAAAAAGTAAGCATGTTCTCTCCATGGACCTTTCGGAATAAAGAAAATCCCTACTTCTATTATCAAAATCACCATAAAAAATGCCGCAGTTAAATAAATATGAGCAAAAGTTTGTAATTTACACAGTCACATCTATGTGGGATTTATGTAGTAATGGGCAGTGCATAAACCAAGTATATAATTGCATTCTCTTTGTTAGGTGGTAAGAATTGAGTATATCACTAGAAAAGTCAGCTATTGCAAAGCAACATGTGAAGATTCCCCACCAGGAGTCAGTGATAATCGATTTCAAACCCTTCTTTGATCAAGTCGACTAAGAAAAGAGTTTACATGCACAGTTATACGTTCAACACAGTGATGACTTTGTCTAGATACATAGAAAGTGTGTTTCTTAATTTTCATCTAAAACGCTAAACAAAAGATCAAGAAATATCATGTAAATAAAACATTTTAAAAGCTAGGAGCTCAAAGCAGCATTAGCCAGATTTCTCTCTTTAGAGCTATTTTTGGAACCATTTGTCTTATAGCCTTTTTTTTCTCTCTTTTTTTTACTAAGGTATTAGCTTAGCATAGGATTATAATAATAATAACAACAACAATAATAATAATAATAATAATAATAATAATAATAATAATAATAATAATAATAATAATAATAATAATAATAATAATAATAATTGGTACCGAATTGGAAATTTAGTAAAGTATAGAACCTCTATTTTATTTACTTGTTTTTACTGTGCTAGAATAAAGGGCTTCCGGGAAGTTTTTATCATAATAAATCACTTGCTATATTCTGTGTATTTCTTCATAGGAGGCTTTCATTTGAATTGTTAGTACACTTTTTTTTCTTTATTTCACAGAAGGGGGATTAAGACCTGCATTTGGTTTTAAACAAGGGCGGATAGGACCATTTCCATTATTTAAACAGACTTGAAGTGCATGCATATATGTAAGATGTAGTTTAAATTGTAATTGAATCACACAGTCCAGTGCTAGGAGTAAGATCCTTAAAATCTAAGTTCAAAACCTATCGTGGAAGGCATTTTCTTGAACTACTCCTACTTCAGATTAACGAGTTTAGCAAAAAAAAATTACACTTACACACACACACACACACACACACATATATATATATATATATATATATGTACACACACACACACACACACATATATATATATATATATATGTACACACACACACACACACATATATATATATATATATATGTACACATATACATATATATATATATATATATATGTATATATGTACATATATATATATATATTTATATATGTACATATATATATATATATATATGTATATATGTACAATATATATACATATATATATATATATGTATGTACATATATACATATATATATATATATATATGTGTGTGTGTGTGTGTATATATATATATTATATATATATAATATATATATATATATATGTGTGTGTGTGTGTGTGTGTGTGTGATATTCTTGATCACAGGTGAAATACAAAAAAAATGTCATTAAGGTTGAGTTTACAGACAGTTAATTGGTCATATTACAACTGATCCTTTCAAATATACAATGAAGCATTCACTTCATATCTTGACTGATATATTTGTTTTTCTTATTAATAAGCTTTTGCTATAGTATTTATCAAGTGCTTTTTCGCTGCATCTCTGAATTTTATTGTCAGTTATAGTTCTTGATTAATTATTTTACTTTTTCCAACGGTACGGAAAGGCGACATTGCATATGAAATAGAATATGTGTATGCAATTTGTTCTGAATATTATGAAAAAAGATCTAGGACAAGGACCATGAAGAAATGAATCAGTAATAAATGGCATAACATTGTGATTGTTACCAAAATAATCTTGACAAATATGTTCCGGTATCATCAGATATGTCACTTTCCACCAATGAAATGTAAGTGTTTTTCTCAAAGCAAACTGTATGAAATTATCTATACTGGGCTTTCTTGTGTTATTTCCGCACTTCGTTCAAGAATTTTCTGTTTCCCCTCAGAGTTTTCAGTAGAAAGTACAGTATAAGATAGATTAAAAGAGAAATAATTATGATTCAAAGGAGCAATCAATGACACGGGTAACAGTGAGTGTAAGGATATAATCCTTAACTACTGTGAAGCTATTATCATTATTATCATAAAGATCAATGGAAATAACAACTATTGAGATATTTTTAAGAACAGACATGTCTGCAAGGATGACTGCAGTGAAATATACATCGACTGTAACAGTAGAATGAGTTATACATTCATGAGCAAATCTATGTCAGAACATTATTTAAAAGAAAAATCCTCTTTTTGATGCTGTAATGTCATCCAAAGATAAGAGTTTCTAAGGCGTTCAAACAAAGTTCCTGAAACTGACAATCACAGTTGTGACGTTGTCATAATCGCTGCAGAGACAGTCAATTGCCAGCTTTTAAACCTTTCTTAACATCCTTAAACTTTTTCTCACACTTCTCCAACTATTCTTACTCGATCTCTCTTCTTCATGCTCTTCTCGACTCTCCTTTTCAACAAACACACACACATATATATATATATATATATATATATATATATATATATATATATATATATATAATATATATATATATATATATATATATATATATATATATATATTCACGTACAGATGATTGATGATAAATACGTTTATCAATCTTCTAAAGACGTTCATTCCCCTCCCACTCAATCTCCCAGGGAAAAAAATCCACTGTTCGAGTCAGTTCGTGTTAGAATTATTTTTCAGCGTGTTTTAGATATATATTTAGAGATTTTACTTTGCGAGGCATATGTTTACAATAATGAGACATACGGGCATAGAAGCCAGAGGGACGAATAGATATGCATTGCCATGATAGCTACATGTTTTTAGCATTTTTCCCATTCGCACATTAAAATACGCGGCCCTCGCATCCCTTTGAAAAATCAATGAACTTTATACTGTTTGAACTATGATTAGAAAACCAGTCACTGGATAGCTTTTTGTGAGAGCAGAAATAGCAGCATGTAAGACACAAAGAGTGAAAGTACTAGTTTTGCAGCGATAACATAATAAAGAAAGACTCTCCTTATTCGGTATGAAATGTAAAGAAAGCATATGACCGATTATTAATACAGAAATTTAGAATGCATCAAAATGTTAAGGGAACCTAGCAACGCTTGCAGTCCCGATGAGTATTTAATCCAAACATGAAATTCTGAGTACTTTATTGCTCATCATAATAAAGGATGGTTTTGTTCGACTGCAAAATACACGGTGCTCTCTCTCTCTCTCTCTCTCTCTCTCTCTCTCTCTCTCTCTCTCTCTCTCTCTCTCTCTCTCTCTCTCTCTCTCTCTCTGGGTTTTGTTCTCGCATAATTTCGTTGATGAAATCTTTGAAAACAGTAGTTGTTCTCGTGGAAGAACTCATGTGGAAAATGAAATGTACATCTTCGGAAGAGAGGAAACAATGTGTATAGGATGTTAATGATATGAGAGGTAATATCACAAGAAGTGTGCCTGTATTAACGCTAACAACAGTGATGAAAATGTAGTAAAATTAAGATGGATTTCCCTTGTGTTTGTAGATGAAGCCAAAAAAGCCATGACAAATATGTCAAAAATGGAGAAAGAACTGCAGAATAGAAACCTCAATATAGTGGAACATGAAGGGAGAATCATTGAAGTTGAAAATCCTCTCGCTTTGCTTTCTGTGGATGCAGCAAATTCTATCCTGACTACTTACCCAATAACAAATAGTCTTCCTGAGTAGGTAGATAATCTAGTAAAAAATAGAGGAACAATTACGTTAACACTTCAAACAGTGATGGTCTAAAAAAAGCAAAATATACATACGTTGACAAAGTTAAGGAAAAAGGCTAATAGTAATTAAATCAATAAAAGTATTACCTACAATCCCTTACAAGATCAATTAGGTTGAAAATGCATTGAAGAATATGTCAATTCTTAATATGAGTTCAGTAACAATGGAAATGTTACAAGTTTTGCTGAAGAAAACATCAGAGATGAAGGAAATAACAAAATTCAAACCGTGGTTGCAATATCAAAAGGAGGAAAATCCAAAAATTTAAACCTAAAAGTAGTGATAAGCAAACCATACAATGGTGCAGAGGAAGTATCAAAAGCTTTAATTCAAAAGAATAGTTACTGAGACCAGAATTAAAACGTAGAACAGAAGAAAATTATGGTATTCAAGAAAAAATATTGTTAGTACGACTACCCACTACTTTTTTAAATGTGATCCTCATATTCGGAGGGCTATTCATGATAATAGTAAGAAAGTTATGTAGCCATGGGGTACTTATAAAGTGAGTGATGAGGACCACAATATCACCTTCTACCATTGTCAAAGGTATGGGTATTTTGATAATCATTGCAGGCCAAGAATGAAGGAAAAATTAAAAGAAAATCACGCCACCTAGGAATGTATCTCACAACAGATAAAATGTATAAAGCTGCACTAAGCTAAATAAGTCAGATGATCCTATAGTTTATTCGAGAAATTACAAAGCTTATAATTTTGAATTGAAGATACTAGCAGAAAATATGGACCATGGATACTAAGGATGTTATAAATTATGGCTATGTAAATACTCAGTTCGTTAGTAATAAAAATATTCATTTCCGGGAATCGATAAATGAGAAATAACTTGACATATTAACTTTTATTTATTTATTTTTTTTTTTTTTTTGTAAAACATGATTAAATCACTACAACAAGGCTAAGACTGCTGAAATGAACCCCCATACAAGTGTTTTTTTTTTTTTTTAGAGAGAGAGAGAGAGAGAGAGAGAGAGAGAGAGAGAGAGAGAGAGAGAGAGAGAGAGAGAGAGAGAGAGAGAGAGAGGCAGGGGACGGTTTCTAAGTGCATCAATAATATGAGTTTTGCAGTATGATACGTTAAATACCTAAACTGATCTTCTAGGTCTTGTAATGATAGGACCAGAAAAGATTCCTCGTTCAAAGAACCTTGTTACAAAAGCAAAATATCAAGAAGAATTATTGTTACGATATGTTTAAAAGCTGCAAAACAGTAAATGGAAAATTAACAGTAAAAATCAGAATAAACGTAAACGTTCTTCGGAAAAGATGCAGAGGAGAAATTTCAAATCACCAGGATGCTACTGAGAGGTAAGAGGTTGTAGATAAAATATAGCAGACAATATCCTACAAAGGACTCACGATTTCAAATAAACTAAAGTATGAAAAATTCGCCACTAGATTTATAATAAAAAACTAACGGTGCAGAGAGAGGGGCGGGGGGGGGGGGGGGGGGGCGGTACCTGGTGCCTTGATATTTTTTATACTGGTAAAATAATTTATTGGGAAATAAAAAATGGAAATTTCAATGTGGACGATAAAAGCTACAACCTAAACGAAGTGGAAACATTTGGCAGGATGATCTATGAGCAAGAACTATTGATCTATGTAATCGTGTATTACTTTTCTTGAATGTATTTTGGCTGGAAAAAAAATCAAGATGTCTGTAAAATTTTCTTATACCATTTAGTACTATTCCCCGCTCATATGTCGTCATTGGGTAAGTACCCGTGCTGGTCCCAGGTAACTGGGATAAGAGATGTTGAAGAGATTGGATTGAAAATGTTGAGCCCTTTGGCCAAAGTGCGTTAGGGAAATCTTTTTGAAAATTTTAAGTTGGTGATATACTGGAAGTTGATTGCTTAGGTCCTTGAGTAGGAAGGAGTTGAGATCAGAAAGTCCGATACTTAGATGATACTCTGGAAGTAGAAAAAAGAAAGAAGTATCAGAAAATTCTGAAAATCAATGCTGGAGGGAAATTGCAGCAGACAAAGAGAATTAACAAAATTGAACTAAAACATTCATAATGGTAGTGATGCAGATGGTCCTCAGTAGTCTGCTTTAGGTGTCTGGGTGTTTCTTGGTAATTCAATTTGATTTTACGTAAATATCTATCCATTAGCCTAGTGTTTACACAACTGCTTCACGATAAATTTCATGCCTGATAAGGTACAAAAACTTATTTAGAACCGTATAAAACTGTATAGTAGATCCAATGCTAATATTACAAAACAATGCTTTATACCAAACGAAAACAAATACTTTGGATTCGATTGTAGTAATGGCTGTACACACCACAAGAGACCTGATTTCATAAGAACTTGATCAAAATCCTTGTTATCATTTTTTCCCCTTTCTTTTTTTTTACACAGTCAATGAACCACTAGATATAAATAGAAAAAATGTAAGATACCGGCATCTGAGGTATACATTTTGTAGGTATTCTATAAATTATAGAAGATAGAAAATAATCGAAAATGTATTATGAAATGGCGGTCATAGTGCCAGATCGAAAAATGTCTTTTAGAGATGATGCTCATTAAATGAAGGAAGAATCATTAAGGAACAGAGCTATCATGGGCAGTCTTTCAAATAAGGTAGTGTACGTTGAAAATGAAGAATATATTCGCTATAAAATAGCTCTTCTTTTTTATCATAACTCTTATTTTAAGTCATACGAGTGTAGGGCTTCTAATTTACGTGAATCCTGACGACTGAATAAACCTCATCATCACAAACAAAGGCAAAGATGGCATTGTTTCGTAAGTGGTACTAGTAAAAAGAATAAGAAATTTTTTTTCTTGAAAGTATGAAAAACTTTATTGTCAGCTAATGATATATTTCTGGCGAGTAGACAAACATTAGGCAAAGGAAATTATCTGATCCACGTTCGAGGCAAATTTTATAATCTAATGAAAATTTCCCTTCTATTTTTTTTGTACTACGTTTTACTGTATTAATAAGGGTATTATGAACATTGTCGCAAGTAGCATGAGGTCTTTATTTCCTTTTCTCTTAAATTAAAATAGTGGTTTTATTAAATAATGAATCTATCAATGATCCCTTATGCTTCAGAATACGCACACTACACACACCCATATATATATATATATATATATATATATATATATATATATATGTATATATATATATATATATATATATGTATGTATATATATATATATATATATATATATGTATATATATAAAAATATTATATATATATATATATATGTTTGAATATATGTATACATATTTATGTATATATATATATATATATATATATATATATATATATATATATATATAAACATATATATATATATATATATATATATATATATGTATATATATATATATACATGTATGTATATATATACATATATACATATATATACATATATATATATATATATATATATATATATATATATATATATATATATATATACATGTATGTATATATATACATATATACATATACATATATATATATATATATATATATATATATAAATATATATATATATATATATATATACATATATGCATATATATATATATATATATATATATATGTATACATATATTCAAACACACACATATATATATATATATATATATATATATATATATATATATATATATATATATATATATATATATATATATATAAGGAAAGAAAACGTAGAAAGAGTGGAGGAACACAATGTCTTCCCATCTTCTCCCCCTCAAAATTTTGTGAAGCTCATAAGAGTTTATCGACGTTGGTACTTGAATAAGACCACGCTGAAATCCAGTTGAGTACCGGTACTTGGTGAAAGAATCTACCCAATTACAGCGGTAGCGTAGTTTTATGGAGAAGCTTCCATTTCTGAGAGAGAGAGAGAGAGAGAGAGAGAGAGAGAGAGAGAGAGAGAGAGAGAGAGAGAGAGAGAGAGAGAGAGAGAGAGGATAGTATGAAGCACTTGAGCAAGAAATATACATTGATGTGCTCATTGGTTGAAGCAATTTAGTTGCTCATCCGGAGAATGTTTGATGAGAGGCAAGAATTGGTGGATTCGAGATTATTTTGTTTCTTTTGAGTTATGGTACTATCAATTCAACAAAAGGATTCGAAATATTTTGAAGAAATATATGGATAAGATATAAAAAGACTGTACATGAATATATACTATTACAGATGATGAATTTCACAAACCCCCGAGCTCCAAAACTCATCAGCTTTGATTTCACAGATCTGTTACACTTGAAAAGAAACCCAAGCTCTGAGAATATTACGCAACTCCCAGACGGCAATATATACGAACAATGAATATCCAAAGGTCTCTTATATTACTCAAAACAAAAACTAGGTGATCAGCTATGTGAAGAAGTCATAACCAGTGTCTTACTCTGTTTCTTAGTCAGCGAAAAAGAGCAAAGCGCTGCAAAAAAATATTGGTGATGAAATAATACATACTTTACATAAATAGATATATTCTATAAAAAGTTAACCGCAATTTAAAAGAATTAACAAAAAAAAATCACTTGAAATATTAAAACAGATTGTAAACTTTATACTAAGAACAAAAAGTATACTCTGAAAAAATTATACAATCACTTTTTTCATTGGAAATTGATTTATAAAATTATCTAATTTTGATAATTAACGAAAAGAATTAACACTTTAACACTCTAATAAATATGAAAATAATGAAAATTCCATATCTGTAACTCCTGCACTTACGTATTTTGGTTCACACAAGGTTACAGAACAGTTAAGCCAAAATATTTAATGCACTTCACTGTTTAACCTAAATTTCACTGGGTCAGATACAGAAATTTATCTCAAATGTCTTTACATTAACACATTAAACTTGAATTAACATCCAAAAATTTCACTCATGTTTGATCAACAGTATACACAATATACGTTGGATAAAAATTGATTATTCACATTTGACAGGAGACACTTAAAAGGAGTGAGGGCAGGTGGACATTGGCTCTTTCAAAGGGATAGGCTGGGCCTCTTCTGCTGCTTATGCATTCTAGGGGTCTATATAGACTGACTTATTTTTTCTAGAAAATTGTATTAGATTTTTCTTGTAGAATTGGGGGCATGGCTCTGGCAGCATAAGGCTGCCAACATAATAAATTGAAGAAGGGTACTAACCTTGTTTGTGAGGCAGACCTGTCTCAGCTAACTCCGCCCACCTCCCTCTCGTAACTTAAAAAAAAAAGGAGTAAATTTGATTCGAGAATTTTCCTGCACTTTCTAATCACGTGGAAACATGGAGATGACGTAATCCGTTATACTCATACGTCGAGTGTGTCATACAGCATACATATATGAGATTACATAAGAGTTCTTAGCAAAACTATGTGGAATAAAATGTTAATTCATAGAAATAACGTAAATTTATATATGCTGAATTGAATGAAAATACAATTAAATGAATGACAAAACTTTTACATAATTTACATTCATCAGTTAATCCTACGTGACTGGTACTCACCTTACAAGTTGGCTATACATTTCTTAAATACAAAAATGAAATACATAATTAAAATATTTACTCTCATGCTAGACCAGCTTCGTAAGATAGCTCCTCCCCTAAAAAATTATTTATTCCGGGCCTGAATCCACCAATTTAGCCCGAGATGAATAATCTGTAACCTCGTTTTCTTTACTTGGTATATGCTCTTATCGGTGAGTAAACCAACATCTGTCATCCTACCGCAAATTTTCTGTTCTCACTTTTCATACCAAAACTTTTTTTTCATTTTTCCATGGCTTATTTCCATGTTTTCTGGGGATAATTTTCTTATCTCCGCGATATATTCCTCAAATTCTTGACATATTCTCCATTGGTTTCCTATCTATCTTTTCCCTTTTCTGCCCAATTTTTAATAGGTCCTTCGCTGGAGGGTTCTTCTCGCACATCAAACTGGTATAAGGGACCTTTCTTGATGTACTTGTTAGGCTTTCCAGCAATTTGACAAACGTGGCATGTATGACAAAACTGGCACACATCCTTATACAAGCCAACCATGAAAAAGTGTTTCATAATGTTCTCCGTCATCTTCCTTATTCCTATGTGTCTCGTCTCATGTGCTACTGCGAACACCTGTCTTCTCAGCGGGGCGGTAATCAATATCTGACGGTATATCCACTATTCAGCATTCCCAGGGATATCAGCGGTTCCGTGCTTTCCCATAAGCAATCCATCCTTAAGATAATAAGAGGTTTAAGATTGCTGCATCTCCATCGCAACCACCACATGGTACTATAATTCTGTTAACGTTGCAGCCTTCCGTTGCAATCCTCTCAGCCTTTTCTGACTCACTTGTCCTAGTTTGATGCTGAGTTTTATATTTTTCTTCCAGCAATCTATTGAACCTGAAAATAATGAAATTTTTATATATGTAACTCTTACATTTACATCCTTTGGTTCACACAATGTTACAGAATGGTTAAGCCAAAATTTTTAATGCACTTCACTGCTTAACCTGAATCTCACAGGGCCAGATACAAAAATCTATCTTAAATGTACTTACATTAACACACTACACTTCAATTAACATCCAATAATTTCATCAATATTGAAGCCACACTATATACAATATACGCTGGATAAAATTCGATTCTTTAGATTTGAGAGGACACTCTTTTGAGAGGAGAGAGGGAAGGTGGTCATTACCGCTTTCAAAGGGATAAATTGGGTCTCTTCTCCTGTTTATGCATTCCTGGAGTCTATATATATTGACTCAACTAATTTAGAAACTTCCAGAAGATCATTTTCGTAACGTGGAGGCTATGGCTCTAGATGCACAATGTTACGAATATATTAAATTGAACATGGGTACTAACCTTGCTTGCGAGTCAACCCTCTCTCAGCTAACTCCGCCCATCTGAGTCTCGTAACATTAAAAAGAATGATTAAATCTAATTCGAGATTTTAATTAATTTCATGCACTTTGTAACCACTTAGTAACATAAAGATGACGTAAGCTATCATGCTCATACCTTGTGTGTGTCATAGAGCTTACCTAAACGAGATTACATAACACTTCGCAAAAAAAAAAAATATATGCGATAAAAAGTTGATTCTTAAAAATACCGTAAATCTATATTTACTGAATTGAATAGAAATATAATTAAATGAATAACGAAAGTCTTATGTAATTCACGAGAATAGTACGCACTTTTTGATCTTGACATACATCTCTTAAATACGAAACATGAAATACCTAAATAATATATTTACTTTTATGTAGACCAGCTTCGTAATGACACACAAACACACACACACACATATATATATATATATATATATATATATATATATATATATATATATATATATATATATATATATATATATATATATATATATATATATATATATATATATATATATATATATATATATATAAGTGTGTGTGTATGTATATATATGTGTGTGTGAGTGTGTGTGTGTGTGTGTGTGTGTGTACAGTATATATAAAGTTAAGGTGATGAAAATTTGATATAAAATTGTTTGGAAATTTGGTAAACTTTCAACAAAATTGATAAATGGAAAATTTAAATTCTTTGAAAAATAAATACGAAATTATTAGATAATTTTCATATACATAAATGATTATTCAAAACACTTCACAGAATTTCATGAAGCTACTGTTTCCATCCTTTGTAGCAGGACCGATGTCGGCTACTCAGTAACGCTAGCTCTACTTCAAAGACCCACTCAAGCTCGATATTTCCCAGTAATATCTGCATCCTCACTATCCTTGTAAGTTAAGGATAAGGGGTTTGTGGGAGCATATAGGTCTATCTGTTTTAAACTCATATAAAGAGGTATGCTATCTCTTGCTCTCTTTTTTTTCTTTCTCTTGAAGTGCTCATAGTGACTGCCATTTGACTCCAATGAATAAAGAAAAACCTTCATTACTCTTATTTCATGCTAACTTCAATTATAGATATCACTGTAATTTTAACAATTTTAAATACAAAAGCAATACTCCTCATAAACGTAAAAGTCTGTTAAATATACTCATTAATATTTTGCAATTGTAAACCTTAAGTAACAAATGGGAGCATTTAAACAACTGTATTCTTCTTTAGAAATTATTTTTAGTCGAAGGTCATTGTGTTATTTACACATATGGTTGTTGAATTGGTGGCCATGGAGTGACTTACAGCCTATTGCGCTCGAGGATTTCAACTTGGTCTTCTTCAGTGATATTATTCTTGGCAGTCCACGTGCATGAATACCTGCCCTCCTGTGCTAAAAAGTTTTTCTCTTGATCTCTATCCTCTCAAACCTGACTCCCATCTATTATATGTAACCTAAATCTGTGTATTGTATTACAAAAAATGTGAAACTGGCTTATTTTTTCAAGTACGTTGAGGCAAAATAGATAACTCATTATATTTCATGTATATTATTCTAAAATGAAACAATTAATTTGTGTATAAGTTAATGTGATTATAACTCAAAAATATCAATGTGTTCGTCTAAGAAAGTTCGAGATTCTGCTTTGACGCCAGCCGTCTGACAGCCGATAGCTAAACAGTACGGGATTATTCGAGAATGGGTTCGTCGCAAGGCGTCATGTTGCGTATGGTAGTCCTGGACACTTCTAGTGCGTCATGAATATTCAGGAATATTTGTTCCGCGTATCTAAAGGACATGTGACGAGCAAGAGGAGGCTAAGACAAAATAGACCTGAAGAACACCACTAGTGTTTAGATATATTCTTCAGCTACACTCTCTGGGACTTTTAATATCAATGACTATACACAACGATAAAGTACTTTGAAGAAGACAAAGATGATTGAAACATCATTCATCCTTAGAAACATTGATACCTTGTGTCAACATTTTATATCTGAAACTATTCAACGCCGTTTGTACCTCTCTGTATAGAAGTTTGGAAAGTCAACTCATCCTACTTTGTAAAAACTTTGTATAGTTATTCATTAGGTTTGGTGTGCCATGAGTATTTGGTGAATCTTGTGTAATTCTGTAAATATTCATGTTAAATCTTAAATATAGCTTTATTATCTGTTTGCAGACTATTATTCTCATTTTATTGTTAATGTTTTGCTAGAACTCGAATAAATTAAGCAGGCTAGTTCTAGTGATACCGATAAACCTGGGTCAGATATTTCTAGCCTATATAGAGTTGTGGCTTCTTCGAATGAAAAAGATTTAGATGAATATTGTGTATGTTTTTTTTTTTTTTAACATAAGAAATGTAAGAAGCCAGCAGAAAATTGGTGTTACATGTTATCAGGAATTTTGTGTGATGGGGTACAAAATGCTCATGCTTCTATCCCTATGGATAGAGTAGATGATTATGAATTCTTGAATAATGCTTTTATACAGGCCTATGAATTAACTCTCAAATCTTATAGGATGAAGTTTAGGTGTTAGACAAAACAAGTTTAATAGAAGATAATCAGATTTGTTTGATAAAAGGTGTAAAGCAGCAAAGTGTTGGGATGATTTTAATGAATTAAGAGAAATTATTTTAATTGAACACTTTGAGACTCATGTTAGTGAGAACATTAAGGTTTACTTCAATGGGAGAAATTATCTACCCTTTGTGAAAAAGCTGTATCTGCTGATGATTATGTACTGGCTCACTGGGAGTCTATTTCTAAACATAAAAGGTTTAGTAGGTCAAAACACTATAGGGCTACAGTTAAGCATATTGGTACTGATGGTCTTGATCATGGGTCTAATTCTGACTCATATGTCAATTATCAAAGCATCAGTTTTAATAACAATTCAGTTACTAGCAATTCTGTAGTATGTAATCATTGGAAGAAACCAGGTCACATGGCATCCCGATATTTTAGGCTGAAAAGGAAACACACTAAAACTGTGGCTCTCATAACGCTACCAGTCTCTCGTATAGTGTGCTACCTGTAGAGGTTAACCCTATAAATGACCACGTTTTTGATAGGACGCCTCCTAATTCCAGTGGTTGTTCCAGACCTGTTGATAAGGTTTTCAAGCCAAACACTGATAAGGTGATTGTTGCTGTTGATGGAGATTAACTACACCCTGTTTGAATCATGCCTTATCCTGGTCGAGCCCAGTCACTTGTTTTGAGGGAAATTGTCTTTGTGACTGAAAATTCATTTATTGGGAAGTATGCTCCTCTTCATGGGGCTGGTACCCATCTTAGCTTTCCCTTAAATCGTATGGATCTTCGTTGTGACTGGTTACTTGGCCTGTTGTTGTTGGTTTGGTTTTGTAGTTCCCTATTAATGGCATTCAATTTTTGCTTGGTAGTGACAAGGTAGGTGAAAATGTTGATGTCTGTCCAAAGAAAGGTAATGAGCCAGTTCTTGATCATGAGTTGGAGATTTTCAGTCCTGGTTTGCCTACTCTGTTTTCTTCGTGTGCTAAGACTCATAAGAAGACTCAGAGTTATACGTGCACATCTGTAAATGACATGTCGGTTCGTGATAATGTCTACACAGTTGTTATTTTTCTACCGACTTGCCTCATGAAGACTTGTTGGTTTATATTGCTGTTTCTACTAAAAATTATTCTACTGACCTATCTCACAAAGATACGCTGGTTTGGGATATTAGTTCAACTATTGACTGTTCTACTACCATGTCTAGTAATGGTCTGTTAGTTCCTGTTAATGTTTCTGTTGTCAAACGTCCTACCAACCTGTCCCGAGAAGACGTTTTGTTTCTCAATGTCATGTCTTTTGACTGTTTTACTGAATTTTCTCTTGAAGTCATGTTAGTTTGTGTTGATTCTATCTATTTGAGTACTAATAACATGTCTTTTGAAGATGATTTTGCTCTTGATAATATCTCTTCCAATGAGGATGTTAACTTATCAGAGACATAATTGTTTTACGAGTTTAGCAATGATTTGTCTTATTTCAGACATTTGTCAGAAACCAAATATATTTTTTATTTAAAGAATATTGTAATCCTAAGTCTGATTCTAAGTCAATTGCGATTGAAAAATCTCACCAATCTATTGTTCAGATCCTTAACCTTGCTCATTTTGAAATTAGTATGATTTTGAATTATAATATAAGGCATTTTTTATTTGCATGATATTTGACAGCATGTGATTCAGTTTTTTTATGCTTACCCTACGTGTCAAACTATTTTGAAATCCAATCAGTCTTGTTTGAAATCATCTCTAATGTACATTCCTGCATTTTATGTAGTATTCTGTTATGGGGTTATGAATTATATTAAAGCGAGTCCGAAAAGGGCCATAGGTTAAATGCTATTTGTGAATTTTGTTTCTGATAAGAAAAAACCTTTTAGTTGTCATTGTAGTGATTCTTTGTGACTGTCAACTATGTAGAAGTTTGAAGTTTCACTTAGATTTTTTAATGCTAAATTGTATTACATTTTCATTACAATGAAATATTTCTATTTATAATCTTGTACGATAAAAATATTATGTTTGCCTATGTGAAAAATTGTTGGTTAATGACCCTTAACTTTCGCTGGGCAAGGGGATTTTTTATATATGTTGAATTTATATATATTGTGTCACAAAACTTGTGAAAAATGCTTATTTTTTCAAGTATGTTGATGGAAAAATAAAAACATTCATTTCAGGTCCCAATACGTTAATGTAGAATAAAACAATTAATTTCTATATTTGTTAATGTAATTCTAACTCGAAATATCGATGTGTTCTTCTACGAGAGTTCGAGATTCTGCTTCGATGCCAGCCGTCTGACAGGCAGAAGCTATACAGTGTGGGATGATTCGAGAATGGGTTCGTCACGTGGTGTCATGTTATGTGTGCTAGTCCTGGATGCTTCTTATGCGTCATGGATATTCGGGAGTATCAGTATCGCGTATATAATGGACAGGTGATAGCCGAGAGGAAGTTGAGACGAAAGGGACAAGACTGGCCACTCATTGGGTTTTGAGATATTCTTCAGCTACACCCTCAATGACTCTTAGTGTTAGAGACTACACGCAATGATGAAGTATTTTGAAGAATAAAAAGAAGATTGAAACAACATTCATCATTAGACAGAAGCACTGACTCTTCGTGTCAACATTTTATATATGAAATTACTCAACGGCACCTATCCCTCGCTGTATAGAAGTTCGGGAAGTCAATTTCTCGTACTTCGTAACAAATTTGTATATTTATCTACTAGTTTAGGTGTGCCTTGAGAATTCGCTTAATCATGTGTAATGCTATAAATATTTATGTTTAATCGTATATATAGTTTATTTTCTGTTTTCTGGCTATTCCATTTTACTGTTAATATTTTGCTATTATTGAATAAACTTTATGAGTATATTTTGCATAATCCACGTTCTGTACAATAGTTGAACGTAACACTACTGCACAGCTAACCAAGTGAAAGATCATATTGCTTAGCATTACTAGGAATGCCAAGTATTTTTCCATGCATATTATGCTTCAAAGGTGCATCCACTCATAGATTCATAGATAGGCACTTTCATCGACCTCCATATCGTTTTGAACACATTCACGTTGGTGAGGAAGTCCCCCCAAGTAAGAGGGACACTATTTCTTTCTCACAGGCAGCAGTCACTCCACCTTTTGGTCTGAAATCATCTGCATGCAGGATGCAACGACTGGTTCATGTACTGCTACGTTACTTTTTGTTGGATATCAAGATTCGGCCTCCAAGAGATATTATTTCAGTCAGGGACACAACTTTTCCCTCTCAATTGTAGACAGCATTAGGGCGTCTTCTCTGCACCACTCTACATCAGACTACGGTTTACAACCCTTTAGCCAACATTTACATTGTTACTTCAGAGCAGTTTTGATGTCCTGCTCCAGTGACTCCAGTTGGTTTAAACAACTTACCTGTACTCTCTTTGGACAGAGGCACTCCCAAGGTTTCCCTGGATGATTCAGCATAAAAATGGTATTTGGTGAGATTTTTTTCGTCATTTAGATAATTTTTTTATTCGGCACCTCCTCTGACGATATTCATTACGTACGTTACAGCTGTCAAGATTCTAAGTCCTCAATAAAGCAGCATATTCCGAAACATTTACAGCAGTACATGTCTTCACATCCACCAACGATGGTAAGTGTACTGCTTACTGCATACACGGGTCCATTCCTAGTCATCCTTTACAGTCTTAAAGCTTTCCTCAGCAAATTTCGTTGAAAAATATTTTGGATCACCATTGGTCACCAAAAACCTGTGTATCTCCGGCAAGATGAACCACTAAGAGCACGACTCTTTAAGAAGGGTTGACTTCTTTCAAAGACATGCTTGATTCAGGATGGGAGCCATGTAATGCATGCTCTAGTAGAAAAGTACATGCAAAACATGCAGTAAGCCTAGTTACCAACTTTGGACTCCAGTCAACCTATACCACAAATGCCGTAGAATGAACCTGATGCTAACTTTATTACTGGTATTATATTGTTTAGATTTATGCTAATTTCAACCATATTTACATCTGTAACTGTAACGGTTTTCAAGTAACAAACACTCTACCTAAACAACAAAAGCCATTGAATGTGCACATAATAATGCCGATTCTATTATAATTTTTTTTATGTTGTTGTCAGACTTATGGGACCCATTGAGATCATATGATTACTTGTGTGTGTGTGTGTGTGTGTTGCAGCTTTTTTAAACAAACATCTTCTTCAAACCGTTTTTTATTACGCATACATATCGTGGCTCATCATAGAACAAAGGACTTCATTATTCGAAATATGCAATTATAAAAGACTTCATTCAAGCAAATAACTAGAAGATTCAAAACAACTTCCTGCCAAACAAACACTAGATAAGGAACTTTAATCTGCCAAATAACCACCAAATAAGGGACTTCATTTGGTCCATAACCATTAGATTAAATACAGCATTCTGTAAAACAGCCTCTATTTGTAATACCTTATTCAGATAAAAAATCTCCAGAGACTTGATAAAGACCATTCTGTCAAATAACAAACAAATAAAGACCGTCATGGTCTTCATTCTGACAAGCAACCATCATTTATATGACCACTCTGACAAATACCTATCAGATAAAGTCGTTATTAAACAACGACTAACTAAAGAAGTTCATTGTACTAGATAACTACTTGATACAAGACCTCGCTCTGCTTGATAGTGACTAGATAAGGGACTTTAATCTGCACATACCTATCAACTAAGGGACTTAGGTTAAATAAACCAAGATAAAGAATGTATTCTGTCAAATAATTCCTACATTATGAACTTCATTCATGAAAAAAAAAAAACTCAGTAAATGACTTATTTCTACCATGTATCTATTCTCTGGCGTAATTTCATTTCACGATAAACCACTGAACAGATTGCTTTATCATACGAAATAGTCACAAGATGGATGATTTTTTTATCAAATAATCGTTACATAAAGATCTTCTCCCTGCAAAAGACCTACCAAATAAAGGACTTCCTTTCCCCAAGTAGCCTCCAGATAACGAACTGGGTTCTTGAAAATAACCATTAGACGAAAAATACTATAGCAGCTATCAAACTTGAGTGTCTTTTTACTGTCTTTAGACTGCCTGCCGATTTTTTTTTCTCCTATTCCCAGATTTTTTTTCTCTGGAATAATGAAACTTTAAGGAGAGAACTGCAAAAAAATAATTCAAGGCATTATTGGAGTGTATAACAAATGAGAGAGAGAGAGAGAGAGAGAGAGAGAGAGAGAGAGAGAGAGAGAGAGAGAGAGAGAGAGAGAGAGAGAAAGAGTCTATTATAGGATATCATAAATTTTGAATAATATATTCAGGTTATTCGATTATATGGGAAAAACTAAATTACAAGGTACAAAGAGAAGCTGCCAGAATAGTGAGGTATTGGAAGTTATCAGTAACTGGAAAAAATGATATAAATTTATAGAGGAGAAAAAACAAACTGCACAGTCGTAGGACATAAAAAAAATGGAATAAGGACATATAGGAGATAAAAGTAGAAAAAAATAATTTTTTTTTCTTAAGTTGCCTGTCTGGCAATAAAGCGAGCAATCACACCATGGTGTAATTTAATAAAAAAAGCTGATCTTTTGTGGAATATAAGAAACCTGTTGTGATTTATACTGTAGTCCGGAAAAAAATAGTGAAAATGAGAAACAAAAGTAAAATAAATTAAAGAATGATACATATATAAAGGGAAACATTAAACACAACATTAGATGATATTGGTCAGATCAATAACGTCGTATCTGATTATGAATTAGATATTGATAAAAAGTACTTTTTTCTTTTTATTTCTGAAAATTTACTGATAATTACTTCAATATTGCAATATCCCCTAGAAATCGAATCTGTATTTAATATAAAAATAATAAAACATTTTGTTTAGCAAACTGAAACTAGAGAAATCTGAAACATTAAAGCTTCAACTTGATTTTTTTTTTCTTTTGTGGGACGGGGATAGAATTAAAATCAGTCAGTGACGGGAATATATAAGTAGCTATTATGAATACAAGCCCAGAACAACCAAAATTATTTAGAAAAACACAGATATTCAGAGGCCAAAAGGGTCACATAGGTGAAACAATGTCATATCTATATTCAACGGTTTCTCGATAGTGTTAATATTAGCATAAAAGTAAACAATGTAATAAGAATGATAAAGTTAAAATTTGCTTATTTATTCAATGGCTTTTTGCCGTGTGGTTCTATGTGAGTTGCTGTATAGAAGAGAAATTGGATGGCAATACTTCTTTATTTATATGTGTAGAAACCCCTTGAAGCAGACAAAAATGAAAAAAAAAGGTGACCTATCCTTGAAAATCGTACATATTGTGGGGCTTTTTGCTAGAGGTAACCAGGTTTTAGGCAGTCAATGATGATTCAAACCTCTTTACCACGAACTTTGAGTAGGAAAGCTTAGAGAGTATGGGGAATAATGGGCCCATATAGGGTGGCATAAATAGTGGCTTCCAAGTATCAGTGGGAATGTAGATGTGTGTTGCAGTGTGTAGATCTTTCGGTATTTGGTGCTGCTTTGCTGGGGGCTTTTAAGTCCGATGGCTAGGGGATAAATTTCCTTGCAATGTGATGTAGGCACTGGAGGAGGTGACACATAGTAAAAAAACTCTGCAAGGATGACTAATACGTCGCCATGTACCATTTTTGCTGCTGAGATAGCCACGGTGTCTTTGGGAGTGGCCGTCAGTCTAAGGAGGACACAAAGAACTTGTGGAAAGCTGCTGGAGTCATTTCAGCAGGACACCAAAGCTGCTTTATTGGTATGATGGAGAGATTCCAATATTCCATTGGCTGAAGAGTCTAATTGGTATCCAGATGTAGGGTTATGACTGGATGAAGCATCAATGAAGTCCAATATTGAGAGGGGAAAGTGTCAACCCTGTTGGAAATAATGATGTGTGGGATGACAAATCTTGTTATCCATCCAAAAAGTAATGCAATAGTACATGAGCGAGATATTACATCTTTCATGGGAATGGCTTCAGGCCAGTAAGTGGAGCAATCAGTAACTGTGAAAAGGCTACAGTGACCTCTGAATGTGGGCAAAATATTACAGAGGTTGATTAAAAGTGTCCAAATCTGAATCTGTGCTATAGCTCTTTACAAATGTAACATTAGATATAGTCAAGGACCCAATCGTTGGCCTCCTTAGTAATGTAATAAAATATGAACTTTGCCTTCAGTAACTTTACAGTAGACTGGTGCAAGGGTGTGAAAGGGTATGGAATTGATGAAACACCTAGTGATCAACGCTTCCAGGGATATGGTCTAAGGGTACTTTAATCACAGCGGAAAGTTGCATCTTCGCAATGTCTACACAAGCAGAATGTATTGCAGAGTTCATTCTCTGTTTTTTTTTTTTTTAGGGTGTTTTCTGCCAAGGCCTTGTGATCAATTACCAGGTGAATTGTAGCCAAAGGGCCTCTGGGAAAGAGCTTTGATAACAGAATTAAATTTATCCGGCATGTGTTGAATGGTAATGTTGTATTCAGAAATGGCAGAATGGCAGAGGAAGTTCCACCAAAAAGTGGTAGAATTGATAGAAAGCAAATTACACTGACAGCAGTTCATGGTTGTGGGTGGTGTAGCTTGGAAAGTTTCGACTGAAGAAGGGTAATAGGTATGGGAACTATTGATCAGTGACATCACTGGCATTGGTGGAGAGTAGAAGGAGTGTAGTTAGGAAGGAAAAGGTAAAGGCAGTAGAGTGTTATAGGGATTTCTTTCCGTTTAAGAAGGCTTTTTTCTGTAAGGGGACCAACTTTAATTTTGTTGATTTACCCAGGAGGGAGTCATAGAGGAGGTCAAGAGTGGCATCATAGCCTGGCAAGATCAGGCAATAACAGTTCACCATCACCATGTCCATGAGCGCATGCATTGCTTTGATGGATTAGGGCGTGGGGAACTTTCCTATTACTGATAATCTCTCAGGGAAATGACTCGATACCAAAGAAGGGCAATTTCTCGGTATAAAGGTACAGTTATCGTACCTGATTATATATCTGTTCTGCTGCATGCAATCGAGGATAATGTGTAGGTGATGTAAGTGATCTTCCTGGGAAAGGGAAATTACTTTTATGCTATTCATATAGCATAGAAGGGAGGGGTACCAAGACTCCATCCTTGAGTCATCGAAATGAGGACTTAGGATTAGGAAGGTCAAACTAAGAGTAATTTAAAGTATATATGATGAAGGTGAGGAGAACAAGGGGAAAACTAATTTAGCATTGTGTAGGTGGTGATGTAGACAATACTGAAAAGGCCGTAGTTATCTGGTTCCATCTAAATATTGAGATGCCTGTAATGCCATTATGGGTGTTTGGATCTAGCCTTCTTTAGGATGATGTGCAGTGCCAATGTCCATACATTTAAGGCGTTTTTGACAATGACCCATTTCTTTCATTTGAAGAATATGCATTTAGCAACAGGTAAACTGTCAGCTGCAAAAGTTCTGAAACCTGCAAACACTGGTGGGCCACGTTGTCTTGATAGGATGATGTAAACCATGCTTTGTGGAAACTGTGGTTGTATGGTATGGTTCTAGGTCTAAAACGTTATGATGAAAAAGTAAGAGGTGGGCATAGGTATCTGTTTACGCTTTCATAAGGAAAGCAAAGTTGGAGAGAGCAGATGATAAATGTTTTGACAGGCAAAAACAGGTAATAACTAAGCGTCGTTGTACGATGCCAACCAGGATGCAGAAATGGGTGAAGAAATTTGAGCTGATGAGAAACAGTGAAACATTAGCGACAATAAAAATGCACCAGTGTCAGCATATCCTAACTGTGGGTGGGGAAAGCTGATCCATTGATAGTTATCAGGTTGACATCAGCAGTTTTGGAATAAAAGGGTTGTGCCCTTATGAGGGAACGTGATAAAAGGGAAGAAGAGCCATCAGTATCTACCAGCAATCATCCAATATAAAAGAAATTAGTCAATGGGAGGCCAAAGCCTACTACTTACATATCTAGTGACTATTGACATATGATGTCACATTTATTGGCAACAGCCCCCTAATCTGCAGTGGTATAACATAACTTAGGACAAGGGGCATCATGCAGTCATAGTTAACGGCATCGACTTTAATCATCAAAATCTTCATAGGCAAGGTATCAACAACAGGAAGGGGGGATTAATTAGGAAAACTATTTACAGCAAGCTGAATGTGACTAATAATGATAATTTTTCTGAAGGTCTTCCACATCTGCTCATCCACAAACTTCTATTGAGTAAGCCGATAAATGTTAGCTATGCTGGGTACTGTCAACAGTGATTACTGGCTCTGGGAGGACATCGTACTGTATGGGAGTGTTCCTTTAATTTGAATGCCATTTGGAGATATTTAGTAAGATGCAGTCAGGGTTTGTAATGAGCATGTAGTCTGATTTTTTGTTTCAGCATATCTTAATTTGGTACTTAACCTTGGTATGTTGTAGTCATGCCGAAGGAGTGAATGTCATTATGGCAATATGGACAGATAATTTATGGTTGGTGGTAGGCATTGTTGGACGATACAGAAAGCAAAGCCCTAATCTTGGAGATAGGCTGGATGTTGAAGGCCCTCCTTATTGGTCACAAATTTGACTGCAGTGGAAGAAGAATTGATTTGAAGGCAGCTCCCGAACAGGTAACTTTGTTTAGAGACAACACATATTTATGTGACACCAAGGGGTCACATGTACATTATTTTTTCAATAAGGCTATCCTTACCATAAAAATAGAAGATATAATAACAGCATGACGATAAAGCTTTAATTAGCTTGATAGCTTATCAGTTTTTTTGCCGTGGAGTCCGATGGCGGTTTTTCGTTAAAAGAAAACGTAGATAGGGCATGTATTGTTAAAAGTTTATACATGTTCTAGAGAATTGGGAATGATAAAACTATTTGAAAGAACTAATCTCGTTCAGGAACTTACAAGCTAGATTTAATATGCAGAAATAACTCTATACTTCCTATTTTCTTTAAATTTTAATTTATATATTTCACGTAGACATAGAAAAGGGTATTATATCAAAATCGTTTTATCCTACATGCCAATATATCTTGATATAAATATTGGAGGGCAAATTCAAATTAGACCAAATTCTAAGACTTCGTATATATTTAAAATTAATTAAAATTCCCTGTACCTCTGAATGATGAAAAAAAAAAATCAGTAAATAAAGCCCATCTTTTATTAAAGCTTGGTTTATGTTTCATGAACTTAGACTTAAGCCTGAGAGACTTGTTGACAACTAAGCCTTATTTGGACACATATTTATGACTAGAAATAATTCATAACAAAAAAACACACAATTCAAATATAAAATTTTATATCAGAGAAGGATAGTATCCATGCGTAGAATATATTCCCCTCAAAATGTGAAATGAAAATTAAAAAATGCAAAACTAATGTCTTATTTTGTCCACAAAATAAGTTATATTTCGGAGGAGCCATACTAATAGTATTCATATATAGAAATGGCCTGCATAGAGAAACTCCGTAACTTGGTAAAAAGGCT
>NC_090737.1:59029946-59032446 GCF_036898095.1 Palaemon carinicauda
AATGACAATATTTATCAATATATCTGATCATTTACATAGTTAAATAATGGAAAGCAGTAAGCTGAGTTGCCGTTCCGAAGTCCTCGAGAATATTCAACCACTCAAATTATCAAATGGTCGTATGCAGTAATATTCTCTTCACCATATATCCCTTTATTCAACACTGACCTGAAATTTATGAAACAATACACTGTAAAAGGATATAAAACAGCATCTAACCCAACGCAAAAAATTACCCTTAAGAACGTTCGAGCTATATAAAGAAAACAACTTGACAAATAACAAGCCAAGCACGATAATCTACTAGAATTTATATTAAAGGTGAAAGTGAAAATTGCGTTTAAAATTAATAAAATACACCAAATACAGTGTAATTTAAAATATCCAAGGTCAAATTATATTAAATATTAATAGAAGACACGCTGGCTGCCACAATTCATGAATGGAATTGTTAACTGCTATAAATTAAAGTATACTGAGCGTGCATAATCACCAAGCTACTTACATCTTATATCAGCCCGGCAGGAGTAAAGCTGCACTTTAATGGACGGGGTGGTGTGGTAGTCTCAAGGCTTCAAACTTCCGATATACGGAATAATACCCGGTTGCTGTCTCCATGAGCCCCATCGATGTCGCACTTATATATTACTTTGAGTTCATGAGGTTGAATAAATCAAAATCCAGAGCGAAGATAATTTCCGGATAAAACCATAGGATCGTCGATCGGCCGGATATATATAATGATGGACCGACAAACCTCTCTCCACTCTGCCTCACGTTGAACTGATCTACCAGAACAAAAGATCTGGAACAGACTTCTGTTTTCTTTAATGTAAACACTCAATTGGTGATCTAGGTAGTTTACTAGCTAATTAGATTGTAAGTACCTGTGACAACAAGCTCAGTTTAGATTCCTCTAAAATAAAAGAGATCACGAATTGTGTATTTGGTAAATCAAATAGATATAATGCAATTTTCATTTTCACACCTAAGTAATTTAAGTATTTAATTAATATGCAAATAAAAAATGAAATTCCTTTTCATTTTCCACAGGATGCCAATGCGATATTCATTTATATTTTGATCCATTCTGTCAGTACCTCCCATATGTAAACTGTGTACTTGAATTGAATGTGGAACGTTTATCATAGCCTGCTTGAATTCTTTTTTTTTATCATTGTTTAACTTTTCCTACTGGACTCTTACCAAGAAGGGTAGAGGCAACAGTTACAACAGCATTATCCTTCCAACGACTTACAGTGACTTCACTTGCTTCTACAATTCCAGTAGCTGATGAATGATACCCTCTCTCCTTCTTATTTATCATTTCTACAGATGATACAGGGCATGATTTGTCAAGCCTATTGCTTCGGATGGTTCCTGTTCCATTGTAACCTTTACCGGATAGCTCAGTTAGTAATGGAACTGAAGTGAAGTAATTATCAAAGATAAAATGATACGCTAAATATTTCTTATCTTCACTATAATCTTCTAATCGATACAAGACAGTAGATGCAGCCTTCCCAAATTTCTTTTCTATATCTTCATTACCTTTGTAGGTCTTTCTTTGGTATGGATCAAATGCTAAGAGGTATCCTGAAGGGGTGTTTTGACGCCACACTTTATATCCAAAGCGAATGGGCTTATTACGAACAGACTGCTTGCAGCTATGTTTACCAAAATACTTTACTATTGCTTCATCATGAGAAATATTTTGTGATGGGATGAAGTGATCCATAAACCTCTTTTGAAGGTAAGAAATTAGAGGACAAAGTTTCCAGTATTTGTCCTCTTTATCAAAGTTATCAGTAGTATTGAAATGCAGACATTTTTTTATGGTGTCAAATCTGTCTTGGCGCATTGCTTTACTTATGGTTTTGTTGTGAACATCAGGGTCATAAAACCAGTATATGCATGTGCTGGGTAATGAGTGGTAACCAGACACAATCAAAATGGCAAAGCAAACTCGTAATTTATTTGTGGACACGCAAACATTAGGCCAATTTTTCTTCAAGCAGTACTCTGTCATTTATATTTTCATGTACTCGAGAATTTCCTCATCAAAGAGCTCAAACAGCTCAACTACACTGAAATCTCTGTACTTACTTAAGTCTTGTACGGGAAATAGTTCTACAAGTGAAGATTTCCTCTTCTTTTTATTCCATTTGATCACTGAAGAACTTTGTGTCACTTCACGTCTCTTGGATTTGTGTTGCACATTAATTTGTTCCTGTTCCTCCTCACCATCTGTTCCTTCCTCCTCTTCAACTGTGTTATCATCACGACTAACTATAAAAACAGCAGGTGCCAATAGTTGTTTCCCAGATAATCTTTCAGGATGGAACACAGTCTCGTCATCTTCAGCAGCTGAGTCTTCATCAGTAAGGTTTCCTATATCTGAGGGATCAATGTATAAATCTGTCACTTTGTCTAGCTCATCTAGAAGATCTAGAGCTTCGTTAACAGTCAAAAGTTTCTTTCTGAAAAACAAGAAAAATAT
>NC_090737.1:59039946-59062446 GCF_036898095.1 Palaemon carinicauda
TATATATATATATATATATATATATATATATATATATATACACATATATGTGTGTGTGTGTGTGTGTGCGTGTGTGTATTACATATGGATATATATATATATATATATATATATATATATATATATATATATATATATATATATATATATATATATATATATATATATATAATTTCATAAGTTTCTTCTGAAATTATATGAATTCCTTTTTTTCTGAAAAAGAACTAAAAACTTTGTGCTATGCGAACCTTTCAGTGTTAGAAATTATGGATTTACAATCAAACAAATAGTGCATGAGCTGAAGGGTTGGTTAGTATAACCTAAGGGGTCAGTGAAAATTAGGTAAATAATGGTTGATAATAATTCCAGGTGTGCAGATTAACATTATGACAGCAATTTTTTCTTTTAAATGGCTGACCGAATTTATATTTGGCACATGTTATCAATCTTGGTGTCTGGATCAATGTTTTCGAGACTGAAAATAGCAATGGAAATAATCTCAAGCTATTGGGTCAAGGTATGGCAGCTATTTTGCAATATGGCTACCAAAAAAAACGAAATATTTATGGTATATGTATAGATGCTCTTTCATGACATTCCCAGTCGTGCTATATATTACTATGTTATATTTATCAATTAAATTCAAAATAAATGTGATATTTTGGCATAGAGAAACAACGGATTACAGTCATTTTTGTAAAATAGCCACCTGTAAATTCCTTCATATAGAATTGCACAATCACAGCCAGTGGATGTGCAAGTGTTACTGTTTGGAGTAAAAAGTTTTGTAAGCTTGGCATATCAATGGTCATATGTTTACACCAAAAGTCTTGCTTGATAGTCATATTTAGGTATATTACCGCCTTATTTGATAGTTACATCATGCATTTATATTCCTTCACTCGACAAGTGTATATAACTCCACTCATGCTTATGAATTTTACTTCACAAGACTGGTACATGCAATTTTTATTGAAAAAAAAAAAACCATAAATAGAAAATGAGTAAATAAATTAATGAATTCCGTGCATAGCAATTTATGAATGAAATTTATATAACTTTGACGATATGCATGGTAGGATTTTAGCTGGTATGCCTGCAGTATCATATGCTTGCTAAGGAATACACGAGTATGTGGCCAATCATTATTTAATCCATTAAACTCTTTACTGTTATTTAGAGTGGGGGACTAATATAACTTATCTTTTCAACACTGATATTGAACACGAGGACATGCAATATAAAAGAATAAGAAATATGAAAAAATCCTCAAGGATGAAAATGATATCAAAGGTCTTGTGAATTTGCTAGCCAACACTTGGATAAGCCCATTCAAACCTGGAGAACAAGAACTTGTGGTCATATCAATAGGACGTGTTGCTCCTCCAGATATGTGTGATGACCTGCTAAATTCATACTCAAAAGGACAGGAGACCTATCAGAAGTTCAGAGAGCAAAAGCTAAATACCTCAGTGAAGCAGTTCCACAATCCTTTGCCAAAGCAAATCTTAAAATATTCAGCAACCTGACAAATAGGAAGCGATCATACAACTGTGGCCCATAAGGAAATTATCATGAATACAGATCGAAAGCTGTTTGTTCATATAATCCTAATTATTCAAAGCAAAGAATATGATAAAGAGGAAGTACTTGAACATCTTCTCAGCCCTATTCCTTGGGCATTGGCAAATCCAGATGGCTCACTACGCAAAACTTTAAGCACCACTGTGGCCGAGGGGGCATAAAACAATTAGAATAGCGCCAACGTTATCCCTGCGTGTCATAAGAGGCGACTAAAAGGGACGGGACGAGGGGGCTGGGAACCCCCTCTCCTGTATGAAAAATCCTGTGAGACAGCAACAAAGAGATGGAGCTGGGGGGAGAGTGACTGCTGTTTTGTTTCTTGTTGATGTCAGCTACCCCCCAAAATTGGGGGAAGTACCTTTGGTATATGGATGGATGGATGACCTCAAAAATAATGAAAAAATGTAATACATGACTCCTAAATCCTAAATATACTGCGATGTTTGATAATTATTACTGAAATACAGATTTTTTTTGTTACTTTATATTTTTAATCTGGACAACTTGTTTAACGCACCTTAGGACCATAACTTATAATCAAACTTTGTAGAAATTTTATTTATACTATTTTGGATGATAAAGAAACACATACCAAAGAAATTTGATAGGTATAAAATTGTTTCTGATGATCAAAAGATATTACTTATAGCTGGGTGCATAAAGACATCTTATTCTCATGGGAAAATGTATCCACTAACAAAGACACCTTGCTAGGGCAGAATTTCCGAATCAAAAATAAATTCATGTGAATTTTATATGTTATTGCAATATTCTGGATACGTCTCTAATAGCTTTTCTGTGGATAGAGATGGAATCCCACAAATAGAAATATGGTTTCATAATTTATCAGTATATGTTATAAGCCTTTTTGAGGTTCTGTATTGCAAAGCAGAGTCCAACTTAGGAGCAAAATTTTGACCTGAGGTACCAGTATTTAATCAACGATTCTAAATATAAAGCTAAAGGTTACAGATTGCTATCATGTAGAAATGAAAACCAGGGATATGTACCTAATAAAAAAAAAGCATGGTAGAAAGTCACCCCTCTGGTGGTATCGACTGGCCTATTTTAGGGGGTTCAGCTCATGGTCTAACATATAGTGAAATAGATTGATTAATTTTTGACAAAACACTTCAATAGTCAGTGTAATTGAAGCAATAAATGAGTATAAAGCTATATTGATTTAAATTGTAGTCGGATATATATATATATATATATATATATATATATATATATATATATATATATATATATATATATATATATATATTTAGAAAGAATTTAGATTAAATTCTGGGGCAAAATATATCTTTCTTATCAATTACATAACCAGCTATTTATGTTTATCCTAACGTAACTATTTTCTGCATTTCAACACTTTCATGTAGTTTTTTATCAGAGTAAGATTGACAGTTGAACATATTATCGTTAGTAAGATGCTGAAGATTCCTGGTTTCAACAGCAGTCCCTGGGTCAGTCAATAGTAGCTACTCAGAAGAGCTAATCATTTCACATTTTATTTCATGTCCTTTTAGCTATTTATTGGAGAGGAAAACAATAAACATTTGTCATTAGCATGGCATTCATTCGAGATCATTCATGCAGATTTTGCGTACGCAATGGTTAGTCCATAATTTCCTCTATTGTATCTTTTGATGATGAACATTGAAAGAATGTCATGAGACCTGGTACACGATAAATTAGCCTCTATCTCTCAATTGTAAAAATTAGATATTAGAGAGTTATCAAAGGTTAAAAGGCAAAGTAGTGAACTGGCTTTGATACTAACACTAAATGGGTGAAGATCATTTTTATGTTGGTTGCATACTGTCTGGTGATTTCAGCATATTACTCACCTGTAAATGAGTGAATAATTATTAGTAATTATCCAGGGGTATCCCATCTGCGTCGTCAATTTTATGTTGTTTTTATGTTGAATCAAACGCAGGTGTATACATAACTCTTTAATGTATAATAAGAGGCTATATTACTCTAGGCTCTGGGCTTCCGACAACCAACTCCCAACTGAGCGTCGAGCGTCTCACAAATAATCTCAAAAACCAAAAAATAAAAGCAAACTTAAGAGCATTGCTCTCAAAAGACCTAAATCCTACTGCAATACAAAAGCAAAAAGAATCACATCCTATCTTTGAGGTAATCACTAAATGTTTGAACCCTAATATCAAAATACATTATTTCAGTTATGTACAATGTATAACATGTTTCATCAATGCAATATGATGCAATGTTGCGCTCAATAGATGTAACACTTGAGGTAATACAGTACATTATTACAATAATACATAACAGTCTCCTCCCCCTTAACTTGGCATCGTAAAAATCTTTATAAATCTAATCTCTCAGGGGGCTTTCCTTTATTAATCCTATTAGGAAGCACTCTAACCTCATCTTGTACCGTACATCAATTGGTTCTGAATCTACATTTGATGTTGCAGCATCTTGGTCAATATTTGACTCATTCGATCTAACTACTTCTGAAAGTTTTCCATCTCTAACATTCACATGCTCTACTGTATTTCTATTTAATGGCTGTAATTGATCAACATGAAGTTTTACAATATTACCACCAACTTGAACATCATAATGTAAATTTTCTATCCCTCTTACAATCTCTTCCTGGGACCCACTTCTTTGGAGTGTTGTACCATCTTACCATTACATCAGATAAAGGTAAAAAATGTCTTACTTTTGGAAGATTTTCTACTTGTTTATACCCTTTATCTTCTGAATCACTTTGCAAACTTGGATACAACAAATATAACTTACACCTTATCCTCGTCCCCATCAACAAATTTGATGGTGTCACGCCTGTTGTGCTGTGCAGCGTTGTTCTATAAGACAATAAAAACTTTGATACATGTAAAAATATGTTACCTGAATTTTCTTTTCTACACTTCATATTGTGTTTAAATGTTTAAACAAACCTTTCAGCCTCTCCATTGATACAGGGATGATATGTTGCTTGAAATGTGTGTTTTATTCCATTGACGTTACAAAATTCCTTAAACTCTTGTGAGGTAAATTGTGGACCATTATCTGTAACAATTCTTTTTGTAATACCATGTGTAGAAAAAATTTGCGTTAACTCTTTTATTGTTACGTAAGACGTTGTTGTTTTCATTGGAATGACTTCTGGCCACTTACTGTAAGCATCTACTATCAAACACAAATAATTTAAAAAAAGGACCTGCAAAATCTATATGTACTCTTTACCATGGATACCTGGATAACTCTCATGGATGTATTCTAGCAAAATGAGGATTGTTCTGTAGCATAACACAATTCATACAATTTATTATATAAGATTCCACATCTTTATCTACACCTGGCCACCATACAAAAGTTCTTGCAATTGACTTTGATCTTACAATACCTTGGTGATAAGCATGTATTTCAGACAAAACCTTATTCCTCAGTAAATTAGGAATAACTGCCCTTGAACCTCTCATCAATATTCTTTGTGTTACACTCAGTTCATACCATATATCCTTATAGGGTTTACAATTTTCCTCTTTTCCACAAAAGTTCCTACGTGTCATTAAACTCTCTAAAACCTTACTAAGTACCGTGTGCTATATCCTTTGCTGTAATGGGTACATCATATACAAAAATTAACAGAATACTGTCATCATACTCTTCTGGAGCTTTGTCTACTGGTAATCTAGATAAAGCATCTGCATTACCTTTTTTGATGTTGGACGGTATTCTATATCACAGTGTTACGCGGCTAACATAATTGCCCAACGTTGTAGTCTTGCAGCTACCAACATAGGTAAACTTGCTTTTGGACCCAATATTGCTAATAAAAGTTCATGATCTGTAACAAGTGTGAACATTTTCCTACCATAAAGATACATATGAAATTTCTTAACTCCATACACTACTGCTAAACCTTCTTTTTCTATTTGAGAGTAATTCCTTTATGCCTTGTTTAATACTCTAGAAGTGAATGCAATTGTTTTTTCTGTTCCATCTGGCATTACATGAGATAATACTGCACCTAAACCTATGTTTGATGCATCACATACTAATTTAACTGGTAAATCCATTTGATAATGTACTAGGAATGTAGGTGATGTTATTTCCTGTTTGATTCTTTCAAAATATTCCTGACACTCTTTTGTCCACTTTCATTCTACACCCATATTCAAGAAATTACACAATGGATGTGCAATTGTAGACAAATTCAGAATGAAATTCCCATAAAATATTACTAACCTTAAAAGTGATTGTAATTCCTTAACATTTTCTGGTACTTTTGTTGATGGTACAGCTTTAATCTTCTCTTTAGTTTTGTGAATACCCCTGCCATCAATTACAAAACCTAAGTATTCCACTGAATCAACTTCTGAAATACATTTGCTCTTTTTTGGGCTCAGCCATGTCGTCCTGATGGAAGGTTCGTTGAGGCAGCTTTCTGAGGGATATTTGGCTACAGTGATATTCCTAGAGAATTGACCATAGGTCTCCAGAATTACAACTCCTGGCGCGAGTATCATTAATATAACCGTTAAGGGTATCGCATAATATCAGGGGACGTATTTCTTGATACGACACATAGCAATCTTCACCCCGAATACAGTTTTCGCTTTGAGGGGAAAGAGTGGCGGCGAAAATGAAGGGGAGCCATTATCAAGGTTACCTGGGGGATCCCCTCCCGGTACCACCCGGAGAACCATTCCATTCGTAGTAGCTAATTAAGCACGGTGTTTCTCCCAACTGCTCTCGGTTTTGTTACTATTAAAAAGATTATTGCAATACATTCTCCAGCATCTTCATCCTCGGGAAAGTTGATTATTTAATCTTTCCTTTGTATAATTTTTGGCCCCCTTCTCACAGTTAAATTAGCATAATTTAGATATGTTTAGTGGAGCAGAGCCATCACTGGAGGCGGCCATTTTAGGCCGCTGTTGTACGTAATAAATGCTTTATTTAGTTAGTAGTACGGCATTCCCGTTATTTAGCTACAATAGATTCTAGCTATTTAGGCAAATTATACTAATAAAGATAAGATTACACATGCAATATTTCCTCTTCTATTGAAACGTTTAAATAGTATACATTAGGCCTCGGTGATATAGCGTAGCCGAGATCCCGACTCATGTTAGGCTAGCCTAACACGTTTTAGTATACTTTAGTAACGTTATCCCCGTTTATCCTCTCGTATCGTTTTATTAATTCAATCGGAGATAAAACATCTCCCAGAATTACTATCATAATTCGATACTTGTCTCTTTTACAAATATAAGGATAAAACCTTCCTTCCCTCTGAGTGCAGCCATAGGCTGCAACCCTAACTTTCGTCTTGCCTTAGAGTAATGTACTCCGGCTTGACTGAGATAGTGTTTCTGTCCATTCTCTTTGCCGGTGAGAATCCCGGCTTTGAAATACGACAGTAACTCAGAGTATTCAGTCTTGTTGCCAGCAACTCTACCGATGGGGGATTATTCATTCCTCTGCCGGTTACACAGTTGCCGGCATAGGAAACCCGGCTTCCTTAGTCCACAACCGAAAGTGGTAGTACGATTGCCGCCACATTCTCCCTTGTGGACTAGAAGACAAATCTTATCTAGCAATGTCTTAGGCTAAGGAATCATTATTCCTTTGCCACCGAAGACGGCACCAGCAAAGAAACTAGGTTTCCTTGATTTGCTGCCGGAAGCAGCCGGCATACCTGCTGCCTTCTTTCTTTGCATAATATAAGACCCTTTCCCTTTCCCCTTCTGTCCTTTTCACGACCCCTATGGCCAGTATCCTACCATCACCTGCTTTCCTGGCTGATTTTGATGCCGGCCGGGCTCCTATAAAGGCGGCTAGATTACTGCTTCGACCTTCCCCCTAACGGAAGCAAGGCTCTGGGAAAGGTTGAGCCGGCCATGACGGCTGTGCCGGCCATGACGGCTCTACCAGCCGTGACAGCTGTGCCGGCCATGACGGCTGTGCCGGCCGTGACGGCTTTACCGGCCGTGACAGCTGTGCCGGCCATGACGGCTGCCGGTGGGAGACCCATTATATCTTGAGTATTCTTCAGTCCTTCCTTGGACTGCCATCCACGAACCCTGTAACCGGCAGCGCAGCCGGCAACAGATATTGTGGCTGGATGGAAGCTAGAATTATTACATTCTCTCCCCTTCCATTTGAATACTCATTCTGGAATGATGGCAGTAGAGGCCGTAGTCCCTACAACCCTAATTATTATGCTAAACTATAATAATGCTGCAGTCCTTCTCTCCATTCTTTCTCTCTCTCTATCGGCTAGTGCCGCCAGGTACTAGACTAGCCGACAGTATACTGGCAGAACTACAGTATAAGAATATACAGTAACCAGTATTCCTGCAGTATACCAAATACAGCAGCTAGAAAACTACAGTATATAACATACAGTAGTATGAATTTCCAACATACTCTGTGTATCCTTTAACAGTCCATTGTTGAGATCGCTAAACAAATGTAGAGGTAAGCATTCCTTCAACATTCTGATGTATCCTAGAACACCAGATTTTACCCTACAATATTAATATTTCTATTGTGGCGGAGTTAGTGTTAGTGTACACTGGCTCCGGCTCTAAGTACTAGAGCTATTACACCCTATATTTCCCTAATAAGGAAATTTTAAAATATTAATGTAGGGGGAGGTCAGAGCAATTGCCTGGACAGGAAACACAGATATGTGTCTTTCCTATTTCTTTTCTAGCTTACTATCCTAAGCTATAATTATAATAGTAAGTTTTACTATTAAGACATGTGAGATTTATCAGTTGGATAAATTACCCTATACTCATTTCACTCTTTCTTTCCTTACAGGAGGAAGTCAAGGTGAAGTGTGCAGTCATGTATTGCAACCACAAGAGTAGGAACGTTTTTGGTCACAAGATGTGCAGGACTCATGCCCCCTGCTCCATTGCAACGGAAACCCTGAGGTATTTGGACCCGAAGGGTTGCACCGTCTGCTCGGCCTTGATGTCTGAGGGTTTCGGTGATTCCAAGACATCGGAGTCTAGGGATACTGCGAGGGAAACGCTTCGAAAGTGGGTAAGAGGGTTCCAGAAGAACTCTCTGGGACCTTACCTACCAAGTGAACCGATCAGAAGCCTTCTGTTCCGTAAGGCAACATCCGACGCGGTTATGCCTCAGGTACTAGCCAAGCCTTCTTGCATACAACTGTCGATTGAGGCTGACATTAATAAGACTTTGGAAGGCATGGGCATCCATCAGGAAAGGATGTCAGAGGTGTCATCGGATACCCAGAAGGATCTCCTTCAAGAAGTTCCTGAAGAAGAGGTGGCCCAGCCACCCGAGGAGGATGAAGAATCCGGATCGACGGAGACGGAGGACCCTCCACTGTCTGTGACGGCATATCAACCTCTGCAGTCAACCTCTTCGGCCTCAACTTCTCAACCAGAACCGCCGTTCCCCAATAGCCAAGTGTTTATAGCGCAGATCCAGCTGATGATGGAAACTATGCGCAAGGAACAACAGGAGATGAGAAAGGAAATCAGGGAATTACATCTCGCATCCGCTTCTCACGGCTCCCACAAGCGGCCCAGAGTCTCTGACTTACCCCAATGCTCCGAAACCAACACCTGGAGGTATGCGGAGATCATGCCAATGAAGAATGGGAAACTCTACGTCTCGGAGAAGATGGGGGCCATACCCCTCGATGATCTTCAATTCTGGCCGAACTTTGCGGCTTACACGAAGTGCTTCATCAAGTTCAAGAATGAACGTGCATCTAAAGAAGAGAGGGAACCTAAGGAGGCCATGATCTTCGATCATTACAAGGCACAGGCTCTCTTGACGAGTAGCCTGAAGAAAGCAGGATACACAAATTCGAAGGTTTTTGCTTGGAGCAAGAGGCCTTTCTTCCTCCTTCCTCCTGAGCTTTTCTTTTCAGAATTAAAGCTCTCCATTGCGTACTAAAAGCAGTTCTTGCGAGCAAACCTTGCCCTATGCTAGAGAAATGTAGACCACTGTCTCTATCCCTGCCTACAGGTGAGAAGGACTGGAACGAGGTCCATCTAACCTTCTCGATTTTGAAGTTGGATCCTGAAATCGCAGGAAAGCAGTTCAATTAGAACCTGCCAAAATTGTCGTACTTTCTCCTGCGAAGAGAACAGGAGAAAAAAGAGAGACTAGCCACCTCTCTGTTCCTCCAGAACAGCATGGGAATTTGTGCAGGCTTTTAAAGCAACCCAGATATGTACACGGTCCTAGCCAAGATGCACATGGCTACTCTAGTGAAAGACATGTACGCTTTTGTGAAGGCTAGGAGGGCCTGTAGACAGTACTTGTTTGCCAATGCAACAGTCAAACACGAGCCTAGGAAGCTGATCACTTCGTGTATCTGGGGCAAGGACCTCTTCCCAAAGGAAGTAGTCCAAGAGGTAATTGCTAAAGCCGCCACGGAGAATAGGAACCTTCTCCAAAAGGGGGGCATGTCTTCCAAAAGGAAATCATCCTATGATGCTGTTCCCCAACCTAATAACAGGAAGACGAAGAAGCAACGAGTACCTCACAGACCTGTGCAACATCTCACTGTTACCATAACAACAGTGCCCAAAATGGTTGCCAACCGCAAACCCCTTTCCAGATGGTGCCTCAGCAGCTAGTAGCCCAGTCAACTGCCTTTAACCGAGACTTTGAGAGGCACACAACTACTTTTCGCTCAAAAGGTCGAGGGTCTAGGAGAGGTTCCTTAGGAAACCTCCCCCCCCCCCAAGGTAGAGGAGGACGTGGTCAAGGTAATAAACCCTCCAGATCATCCAAGCAATGAGATGCTGCAGGTAGGAGGAAGACTCTCCCACTTTCGGGATCATTGAACCTTCAATCTCTGGGCCCACATATTAATCAAGAATGGACTAGGATAAAAATGGAACAGAGCTCCATCTTCCTTTCCTCAATTCTTCCAACACTCCACCCCCTTATTGGAAGAATATACCTTAGAACTTTAGAACAAAAAGGTTATAAGGAAAGCAAAGTCCCTCAAATTCCATGGAAGGCTGTTTTGTGTTCCCAAGAAAGAGTCATTCTACACTTGTCTCCACTCAACAAGTTCATCGAGAACAACAAGTTCCGGATGTTAACCTTACAACACATAAGGACCCTGTTACTGAAATGGGCATACACATTCTCAATAGACCTAGCAGATGCTTACTGGTACCTTCCAGTCAGCCGCCCAATTTCCTCCTACCTAGGATTCAAGTTACAGGAGACAAAGTATGTCTTCACAGCCATGCCCTTTGGACTAAACATAGCCCCAAGGATATTCACGGAACTTGCAGACACAGTCGTACAACAGGTACGCTCAGAAGGCATTCTGGTAGCAGCATACATGGATGACTGGCTGGTGTGGGCAGCATCCAAGACTGCTTGTCTGCAGGCAGCCAAGAAGGTGATCCAGTTCCTGGGCCTTCTAGGCTTCAAGATCAACTACAAGAAGTCTCGCCTCTCTCCAGCTCAAGAGTTTCAATGGTTGGGAATCCATTGGAACTTGCAGTCACACCGCCTCTCCATTCCACCGAAGAAGAGGAAAGAGATCGTGGGTTCTGTCAAGAGACGACTTAAATTCAACAAGATTTCAAGACGCCAACAGGAAAGAGTATTGGGCTCTCTCCAGTTCGCAGCAGTAACAGACGCAGTGCTGAGAGCACAACTAAAGGATGCGTTAGGAGTCTGGAGAAGATACGCATCAAACGCTTGAAGAGATCAACAGAGATCGACACCGACCTTGCTGCGATCGCTTCTGAGGCCGTGGTCAAAGGTCAAGAGTCTAGCAAGGACAATTCCCTTATAACCACCTCAACCATCAGTAGTCAACGACACGGATGCCTCACCGGAAGGATGGGGAGGCCATTCCCATCGAAGGAAAGTACAAGGGAACTGGTCACACCAGTTCAAGACCTTTCACATCAACATTCTGGAAGCCATGGCAGTCTTCCTAACGTTGAAGAAACTATCCCCTCACAGATCAGCCCACATCAAGGTTGTAGGTTGGCCAGGGCACTAACCGCCCGTTGAGATACTACCGCTAGAGAGTTATGGGGTCCTTTGACTGGCCAGACAGTACTACATAGGACCCTTCTCTCTGGTTACGGTTCTTTCCTTTTGCCTACGCAGACACCGAATAGTCTAGCCTATTCTTTACATATTCTCCTCTGTCCTCATACACCTGACAACACTGAGATTACCAAACTATTCTTCTTCTCTCAAAGGGTGAACTACTGCACTCTTAATTTCAGTGGCTACTTTCCTCTTGGTAAGGGTAGAAGAGACTCTTCAGCTATGGTAAGCAGCTCTTCTAGGAGAAGGACTCTCCAAAATCAAACCATTGTTCTCTAGTCTTGGGTAGTGCCATAGCCTCTGTACCATGGTATTCCACTGTCTTGAGTTAGTTCTCTTGCTTGAGGGTACACTTGGACACACTGTTGTATCTAGTTTCTCCTCATCTTGTTTTGTTATAGATTTTATAGTTTATATAGGAGATATTCATTTTAATGTTGTTACTATTCTTAAAATATTTTATTTTTCCTTATTTCCTTTTCTCACTGGGCTATTTTCCTTGTTGGAGCCCCTGGGCTTATAGCATCCTGCTTTTCCAACTAGGGTTGTAGCTTAGCATTTGATAATAATAATAATAGTAATAAGTTGGTCTTGGACAGTGAGGTGATAGTGAAATGTCTGAACCGACAAGGATCGAGATCGCCCTACATCAATCACGTGATGTTGGCCATTTTTCACTTGGCAAGAAAGAAAAGATGGCACTTATCAACAGTTCACCTACAAGGGTTCCGCAATGTGACGGCGGACACTCTATCCAGGCGAAAGCCGATAGAGTCAGAATGGTCCCTAGACGCAGACTCATTCTCCTTCATCTTGGAAAATGTCCAAGAACTGCAGATCGATCTCTTCGCAACGAGCAACAACAAGAAACTACCTCGATATGTAGCCCCATACGAGGACCCTCGGGCAGAAGCGATGGACGCCATGTCCCTCAATTGGAGCAGATGGAATCATATCTATCTGTTCCCTCCAACAAATCTCCTGCTGAAGGTCCTCAACAAGCTGAGATCCTTCAGAGGAACAGCAGCAGTAGTGGCCCCCAAATGGCCCAAGAGCAATTGGTTCCCTCTAGGATAGAACTGAGGCTGAGGCTGTTTCCTCTACCAAACCCAGTTCTATCGCAACTGGTTCAGAAGTCGACTGTCTATGCTTCATAAATTGAGAACCCAAAACCTGCATCGCATGATTTTCTCGCCTTAGCAGCCAAGAAAAGGTTCGGGATTTCAAGAGACAACATCGACTTTTTAGAAGAATACAAGACAAAGTCAACCAGAAGACAAGATGAATCGTCTTGGAAGAAGTGGGTCTCTTTTGTCAAAGCAAACAGACCGGCAAAAATCACGATAGACTTCTGCCTATCCTTCTTAATTCACCTTCAGGAACAAGGCTTTAGCTTCCACCAAGATAACTACGTGTAAGTCAGCTTTGACTAGACCTCTTCTCTACACCTTGCAGGGGGACCTGTCAAACGAAATCTTCAATAAGATTCTGAAAGCAAGCGCTAGACTTAAACCATTAACCACTCTGAAGCCCATATCATGGTCCTTGGACAAATTCTTGCACTGCGCTTCAAACTTGAACAATGAAGATTGTTCCCTAAAGGATCTAACACAAGAAGTGATATTCTTGTTCACTATAGCCTCAGGAGCTATTGTTAGTGAAATAGTAGCCCTATATAGAGACAAGGGCCATATTCAGTTCACAGAAGAGGAAGAACTGAATCTTTTTCCCGATCCTACCTTTCTTGCCTAAAAACGAGCTTCCCACCAAAAGGTGGGGTCATTGGAGAATCTGCCCTCTGAAGGAAGATATCTCTCTATGTCCAGTAGAGTGTCTTAAGGTCTATCTACGAAGAACTTCAGACTTCAAGAAAGGACAGCTCTTCGTAAGCGAAACCTCAGGATCAAACTTATCCCTTAAACAACTGAGTATAAAACTCGCCTACTTTATACGCAGAGCGGATCCTGACAATACACCCGCTGGTCATGATCCAAAAAAATTGCTTCCTCGCTGAACTTCTTTCAGCATATGGACTTTGATAGACTCCACTCATATACGGGCTGGAATTCCGCTAGAGTCTTTTATAAACATTACATGAAGCAAGTGGATGAAATAAAACACTTTGTGCTGGCGTCAGGTAGTGTTATAAAACCTGTCGTCAAGTGCTGCGATGAACAGTGAACTGTTTGGGACTTAACAGTACAAAGGGTGAACAGGTATTAGCACCTTTGAGTGTAATACCTTTTAATGAGAGTCACTATGGTGATTCTAGGACTGTTCTATATAGGTATAGAATCTAACCAATCCGTGTGAACATTCGTACACAGTGTTAAACATATCCAACATCTGAGTGAAATCAAATTGATAATTTCACAATAATGAGTGGCAACTACATTTTACTTAAATATATTTCTTCCCCTACAGGTCACATATATATATATATATATATATATATATATATATATATATATATATATATATATATATATATATATATATATATATATATATATATATATATATATATATATATATATATATGTATATATATATTTATTGATGTTGACTATGTAATACATTCTATTTATAATACATTCGTTGTGGTATTTATTTTTGTCCATACAAATAAATACATAAAATGTATTTGCGTCTCATTCGCCCTACATCAAACCGGATAAATTGTCCAGTCTTTTATTTCCCTAGAAATAAAAATACTTGATAATGTACCTTTGTATGAACAACCTGGTAATAATAAAAGTTCCATATTGTTCTCACGAATAATACCTTGACGTCTTATATTCGGTATCGACTTATTCCCTGCAGGGGGCAGGAAGCACAAAGTTAGTTCCAAACTTAGTGGATATGACAAATAACGGTAATTTCATATATACATTTGGTCTGGGAGACCATATAAGAATCTGGGTCAAGGTAAAGGCTCTTATACAAATCCACAGATATATTACTTTCAAGTAATTTTCTGGTAAAATGCCATCAGGATGACATGGTTGAGCCCAAAAAAACGGATTTTGAGCAAAGCGAAAAATCTATTTTTGGGTGATATGGCCATGTCGTCCTGATGGACCCTCCCTCTTTTTAAAAAAGGAGTATACATCTATGTAACAAGTCCCCACCCAAAACTACTCTATTTGCGGGTATCCATGCTTAATTGCAACAAGGAATAGTTCGCCGGGGTGGTACCGGGAGGGGATCCACCGGGTGACCTTGATAACGGCTCATCTTCATTTTTGCCGTTCTTCCTGTTGAAAAATAACACAAAGTTATTTTTTTGGTTTTCTGTTTCTTTTATAATATGGTAATTTGGTAAGTTTTTAAATGGTTGTTTTTATTTTAACTTGCATTTTTAGTATTTAACCCTGGATAGGTACGGTGGGTCGTTTGCGACCCCGAGCGTCAAAAAAAAACAGGTTTTTCTCACGTGACTCACCCCTGTGACTGAATTTGTGGGTGATCGACCTGCAGGAGGTGTCTCCCCTACACGCTCTAGTAGTGTCCAGATGTGCATTGCTGTAGCTGTACTCCTTCCCCGATTTCTGAGACGCGTCGGGGTCGTTCGCGTCCGAGTTTACCCTTCTGAGGTAGTTTGCATAATTATCAAAGTTATTACGTATTATGAAATTGTCGTAGAATGGTGCAACTTGTATAGGTTATCAGTTGTGGAAAGTCTTGGTGGATTGTTTGGCTACCATGTGCATGTTTTTTTTTTTAGTTAAAATGTCGTTCATCACCACGAGGACCATTTTACCGCGAGTGCCCCTTTTTCATTTTTTTCATTTTTTTGCCAAGTCATTTTTCCGTAAGATATTGCCAAATAGTGTCGTAAAACTTTTGCTTGTTTAGTGTTGGAAAGTGTGTCTAGATGATCTGGCTACCCATGCATGACTTTGTTTTTGTCAGATACGACGTAGTTATTGGTATATTGGGTATTTAACTGCGGTTACCAATTTCTGTTTTTTTTTCAATATTTGTAAAAATTACTACGTAGTAAGGAATTGCCGTATATTATTCATTTTTTTTTCATGTTTATGTGTTAGAAAGTGTGCCTTGATGGTTGGGCTAACACGTGCATGTCTTTTTTTTTATCTGAGATGTCGTATATTAGAATGTCGGGCATTTTACCGCGAGTGTCCCTTTTTAATTTTTTTAAATTTTTTTGCCAAGTCATTTTTCCGTAAGATATTGCGAAATAGTGTCGTAAAACTTTTGCTTTTTTAATGTTGGAAAGTGTGTCTAGATGATCTGGCTACCCATGCGTGATTTTGTTTTTGTCAGATACGACGTAGTTATTGGTATATTGGGTATTTAACTGCGGTTGCCAATTTCTGTTTTTTTTTTTCAATATTTGTAAAAATTTACTACGTAGTAAGGAATTGCCGTATATTATTGATTTTTTTTTCATGTTTATGTGTTAGAAAGTGTGCCTTGATGGTTGGGCTAACACGTGCATGTCTTTTTTTTTTATCTGAGATGCCGTATATTAGAATGTTGGGCATTTTTCCGCGAGTGCCCCTTTTTATTTGTTTTGCATTTTTTTGCTTAGTCATGTTACCGTAAGGAATTGGCAAGTAGTGTCGCAAAACTTATATTTTTATAGTGTTGGAAAGTGTTTCTAGATGATCTGGCTACCCATGCCTATTTTTTTTTTAGCCAGATATGGCGTATATATAAGTATGTGTTCGATTTTCCTGTGATTGCCATTTTTTCGTTTTTTCCCATTTCTTTCAAAATTACTACGTACTAAGGAACTATCACAGAGTAATATTTCATTTATATGTTTATTTGTCGGAAAATATGCCTTGATGGTTTGCCTAGCACGTGGCTGAAATTTTTTTTTCTGAAATGCCGTATATTAGAATGGCCATTTTTCCACGAGTGCCCCTTTTTATTTGTTTTGCATTTTTTTGCTTAGTCATGTTACCGTAAGGAATTGGCAAGTAGTGTCGCAAAACTTATATTTTTATAGTGTTGGAAAGTGTTTCTAGATGATCTGGCTACCCATGCCTATCTTTTTTTTAGCCAGATATGGCGTATATATAGGTATGTGTTCGATTTTCCGGTGATTGCCATTTTTTCGTTTTTTCCCAATTCTTTCAAAATTACTACGTACTAAGGAACTATCACAGAGTAATGATTCCTCTAGATGTTTATTTGTCGGAAAATTTTGTTTACTTTTTTTTTGATTGAATATCATCAAATTTTTTTAGCTAAAATATTGTTTTACATTTTTTTTTTTCGATTTTATTTCCCTTCAAAAAAAATTTTTTGTGTCAGAATTTTAATTTTATAGTCGTAAAATAATCGACAATTATCCAGCAACCCACCATACAATTTTTATGCATATCCAATAATAATTAGATTAGTAAATAACACCTTGAAATTGACATACCCTTCCTACATTTCAAGTGGCAGATTAGGGAGTCTGAGTCAGTGTGGTTGGCGGCCATTTTGTGGACATATCCGAAGCGTAAGCTGCCCTATCTATATATATTCTTGTTCCCTATAGAATTTGTGATATTTTGGTATATTTTTACCTGCATAAATATCATGTTATATATTAAATATATGTATTATTTTACGAAATCTCCAAGTACTCAAAAAATTACCTTTAGATATGGCCCCTGATATAAATGTAATTTACAAAATAATGAAGATTTTTTTTACATATTTCTATTTTAGGATAACATATGTTTATTCCCTAAAAAAATTAGCCACTTCCTATTTCATTTGGGTACCCAAAAAAATTCATGAAATTTGGACAATTTTTTTGGCCAAAAAAAGTTACCCTTTTTTTCTCATTTCAGATCTTCACCTCCATGGGTCTGACTTCATCCAAAATACATCAAGATGTGTCCTAAACATTCAAGAATCAATTCCTAAAAGGATTTGTGTATATATGTATAAACTTTTTTTTTATGAATTTTTATGTCAGGTCTTTTTTTTTCTACTTAATTTTTTAAAATATTTATAATAAATAGTTTTTCTGCAGATGAGTAGTATTTATCTTTACAGTTGTTTCAAGCATTCATTGAAGTTTTTTTTGGCAAAAGAAAAAAGGAGGTTACTGCAAAAACTGATTTTTCAAGAATTTTTTTTGGCGTCGGGGTCGTTCGCGTCCGAGTATACCCTTAAAGGGGTGTCCGAGGACCGTACCTATCCAGGGTTAAATATTTTTTGTTTACATAAAATGATGACAATTCCTTAATAACCTGTTAAAAATTAAGATGGTTTGGGTCGTTGAAGAGATTTGCTGCTCGTTATACATTTCTTACAAAAAGGAGAAGTGGACGGCTTTTCATGAAAATAAATGTAGTTCTTAGCCATCTTCACCAGTGACAACATTGGATTTACTTGCCTCCTTATCGTCATGGTGAAAAAATAAGTGATCGGTACCATGGATCCGCATCTTACGGTGCCTTCTGCTTGGAAGCCTTATCAAGAGCCAGCACAGTAATTGTGTTTTGTTACATTTGCAAACAGCATACACGGACAGTATGGGTTGTGAGGTACGTCATCATTTTTTAAAGGTCATTTAAATTCTATGATTAATAATCCATAGTTCATTTGATAATGAAAGTCCCTTGCTTTGCTTTTTAGCCCCCACAAATAAATATACCCTTGGATAATATTTATATCAATTACAATTTTTACGGGATTGCCATATTATAATTTCCCAGTCATAGTTAATAGATTCATTTTATCTTCAGTTACTTTGTGCTGGTTAGATGATTTAAGTGTTGTATCATATTTTGGTATTTTCTCCTTTGCCAATTTTATGTTAATTAGTCGTTTATTTACATTCGTTGTTTTACTACTTTGGTGGTTATTCGTACGGCCTTACTGTAAATTGGGCTCGTTGTATACAAGTAATATACTTAATACGCAAAGTGGACCATTGCCTTTAGGTAATTATTATTTGATAGTGTTGAGTGAAATTCATTATTGATACAATACATATATTTGAATGGCATTCCTGTGTTTAAATAATTTGTTAGTGATTTCGATAGTTTAAATTACCATTTGAAGTGTAACTGATATTTGGTATTTTATACTTATCTACGGGTTCTTGAGAATGGTAATTGGAAGTTGAAGATGCTTGACCATCGTTTTAACCTCCATTTAAGGCGATCATCTTCGACAGCAGCAACAACAGCATTGGTTTTAATTTGAGCAGCAATACATGAAACCATTTTATTATATTTTATTCAATTTCTTAGTTGTTGTTTGGTTGAAGTTTTTAAAGTTTATAATTTTGTGAAGGTTTCATTAAAATAAGAAAATTGCCCTTTGTATTAAATTTTCCAATTACATAGTAAATTTTTCAAGACTTCCCCCTCACAGCAAAGACTGTATTTGGGGTGAAGATTGCTATGTGTCGTATCAAGAAACACGTCCCTTGATATTATGCGATATCCTTAAGTTATATTAAGGATACTCGCGCCAGGAGTTAGTATTCTGGAAACCTATGGTCAATTCTCTGGGAGTATCACTGTAGCGAGATATCCCTTAGAAAGCTGCCTAAAGGAACCTGCCATCAAGACGACTTGGCCATATCACTCCAAAATAGATTTTTCGCTTTGCTCAAAATCCGTTATTTGCTCTAATATTATGTTCCTTCAACTTCTTCAGACCTGTTCGTAATCTTTCTCTATGTTCTCTTGTGTCTTTATCAGCAATTAGAATATCATCTATAAAAATGAATACTCCTTGCATTCATGAAAAAATCTTATCCATAGTTTGTTGCCATATAGCTGGACTACTTGCAACTCCATAAGGTAATCTCTTTGGCCTAAGAAAACCTAAGGATGTATTTACTGTACATAATTCTTGTGAACTTTCATCCATGGGAAGCTGTTGAAAAACTTGTCTTAAATCCAACTTAGAAAAAATACTGCATCCTGACATAGTTGCAAACATGTCTTTTGAATTTGGTAATGGATGTTGAGCTACTTGCAGTTGTGGATTCAGTTTCTTTGTAATCTCCACATAACCTAACCCGACCATTTTCCTTCACAATAGGTACTAATGGCGTAGCCCAATCTGAATATATAACCTTTTCCCATGAACCTTCATTTTCTAATCTTCTGATTTTTGTTTAAACTGCACTTTTCAATGCATACAGTACTGGTCTGGGAGCAAAACATCAAGAAGCACCGTCAGGTTTCAAAACTAAAATTGCCTTTGCGTTCATTACTGTACCTACTTTATCTTCAAATACGTCTTGAAACTTTGATATATCATCTACAGACATTTCATTTTTGTGTTCATCTTGTCTACCTGTAACCTTCAAAATACTAGGCCAATCTAATTTCAGATACTGTAGCCAATCCAAACATAACAAAGTTTGTCCTTTATCTTTTACTACTGTTAATGGCATTCTCTCTAATTTCTGTTCTTTGTATTGTACTTCTACGTTTGAAGCACCTATTACCTGAATATCAAAACCATTATAACCTTTCAAAACTCTATTTGTACCTTCTAATATCAAATTAGGAATGCTTTTAGCTGTTTTCTCAGACATAATTGATACATCGGCTGCTGTGTCAACTTGCATCAAAATTGGTTTACTATTTATGATTACTTCTACTATATGTTTCTTTGCATTTTCATTGACAGAATTTACGTGAAACGCAAAATCAGGGTCTGACTTATCCTGATTATCATGAACATTTTCCGCATAATTCTCTTGACCAATAGTATTAACTGTAGCAATTATTTTCTTTGCGTATTGTTTAGGAAATCTACAAGCAGTTACAAAATGACCCATCTTTCTACAATTCTGGCATGTTTGTCCAGCAGCAGGGTATTTCTTTGCTTCGTATGTAAGATGATCAGTTTTACCACACTTATAATACTTGGGTTTTTCCTGTTGTTTCTGTGTATAGGCCTGATTCTGATATTTATGAACATTAGTGTTAGGCACTTTTCTATGACTAGGCTTTAACATATTCCTTCTCTGATTCTTATTGTTTTTCCACTTGGAACCTATTGTACTAATTTTAGAATTTTCCATTCTATTGCTTGTAGAACTACCTATTATGTTACTTTGCCTATTTGATGTTTCTAAAGCTCTGCCTGTTATCAATACCTTTTCTAATGTTAAATTTTTATCTTGCAATAATTTATTTCTTAGCTTTTGTGATGTGCAATGTGCAATAACTTGATCTAACTCTAGAAATTCACATGAAACTAGTCTAGTCACAAATCCATGTAAACTTTAATTTTCTTTCTGATATGCCTGTGCTGTAAATTGATACCTTTCAAAAAATCTATTGACCTGAGGACAAAATATGTTGTAAGAGCCTTAATTGCAGCTTCACTTGTGTCACCTGTAGGCTGCAATGTCTTAAACACTTCCCGAACTTCTCTACCTGCTGTATGAAGTAATAATACCTTCTTTTGGGCATCCTTCATATTCCCTAATGCTTCTAAATAAATCTTAAATTCCTTACACTACTGTTGCCACCGTGTTGCAATAGAATTGGGTTCAGCTGTGATGGTAAATCGTTCAGGATGTTCAATGTCAAGAGGCATTTTGACTTCTTACCTTGATTAGGTTAGGCTACTGTTCTAAAGTCACCTTGTAACTTCCTGCCTTTTTGTATCCTTCCCAACTTTAAAATTCACTTTGTTTTCTTGTTTTGTTTGCTTTTCTTAGATGAAATTCTTCTGGTCAGCTGCATGGAAAATCTTCATTGTTTTTTTCTTCAGATTCTCTTGCAATAATGTTTCTTCTGCATCTCTATGATCTCTACGTGTATTCATTATCAAGTCGTCGCCAATTTTACGTTGGCTGCATATTGTCTGCTGATTTCAACATATTACTCACCTGTAAATGAGTGAATAATTATTAGTAATTATCTAGGGGTATCACATCCTTGTCGCCAATTCTATTTTGGTTGCATACTGTCTGGTGATTTCAGCATATTACTCACCTGTAAATGAGTGAATAATTATTAGTAATTATCCAGGGGTATCCCATCTGCGTCGTCAATTTTATGTTGTTGATATGTTGAATCAAACGCAGGTGTATACATAACACCTTAATGTATAATAAGAGGCTACATTACTCTAGGCTCTGGGATTCCGACAACCAACTCCCAACTGAGCGTCGAGCATCTCACAAACAATCTCAAAAACCGAAACATAAGAGCAAACATAAGAGCATCGCTCTCAAAAGACCTAAATCCTACTGTAATACAAAAGCAAAAAGAATCTCATCCTATCTTTGAGGTAATCAATAAATGCTTGAACCCGAATATCAAATTACATTATTTCAGTTATGTACAATGTATAACATTTTTTTATTAATGCAATATGATGCAATGTTGCGCCCAATATAAGTAACACTTGAGGTAATACAGTATATTATTACAATAATACATAACATCCATTATGTCACATCAGAACAGATTTTATCTGTATTTGTAATATTCTTACACCCTTATCAAATGGAAGAGTGGAATTCTTTTTCTTTGTATAAATAGCTTTAAATGGAAGACTAGTAGGATAAGAAGTAAAGAAAATAACATATAAAGTATCAAACTCATCCCTAAGACTTGTTGTGAGACTGCTTTGCTGTACCTTTTTGCGTGACTTAATTATAAGGTATAAAATGCGCACGGGAAAAGGAATATGCATATATATACTTTAATAGGACATTAAATACGAAGACAATAAAAGTTAATTACTAATCACGATAAAGAAATAAGGGAGATAGGCATAAAATCTAATAACTTTGGTTTCACTTGACCTTTACCTTATCATAGATAATAATTATTTCCGATTTAGTTATCTTTGCAAATTTCTTCTTATTTTATA
>NC_090737.1:59067446-59072446 GCF_036898095.1 Palaemon carinicauda
CCTTAGGTCACTACCGAAGGTTTCTGTACGAGATGATTCCTTCTTTTGTGATCTACCAGACTAGTCCTTGTTGCTGTTCTCGGGGGAGGATAAGATTCTTTCCCTGGAAGTAGCAACACCTTCCTTGCTTTGGTTCTCTGGGAGCTGGCAAGTATTGCTGGCCTCCCTCCTTGGATCTCCCTTAGGCTAAGATGAGTTTCTTGGCTGCAGGTGATCCTTCACTAAAGCAAGGTTGGTAGGACCCTCTTTTGTCCCTTCCCCCTCTATCTCCGTAATGGCTTAGCCATTACAGTACTGTACGTCATTCTATATCTGGACCTAGAATAGGTTAGGATGTGGAATTGACTCAGTCCCTTGCCGGCCGGCAGAGCTGCCGGAAGAGCTGCCGGCCGGCAAGGGTCTTCTGCTTTGAGTGCTGCCCGGACCTCCCTTGGTCCCTCATCCATGCCTGCCTGTAGAGCCAGACGGCATTGGTCAGGAAGCCTGAATAAGATTCTCCCCTTCCTTATATGCTCTCTTTCGGATTGCCGGGCTTGGAGGTAGTGTACACTCTTATCCCGGCATCCATTCTGTTATTCTTCTAGTGCTGTACCCGACCCAGCTGCCGGCCTATGAGGCCGGCAGCCGGGCAGTCGTAGTCCTCTGGATCTTTTGCTGCCGGCTGGCATAGGTCGTGTACCTTTGCCGGCCGGCTAATGTCAGCCCTTGTCTGCCGGTCGCCAAGAGTGTGGCCGGCAGCCGGGTACTACCTTGTGTAGTTGCCGGCCGGCAGTCATTGCCGGCCGACATTGGCTGTTGCCGGCCGGCAGTTACTGCCGGCCGGCACATGGATTTGAACCAGCTTTCTGCCGCCTTATAGCTGTTAAGTAGTATACTTTAAAGCTAGTTATGGTGTGTGCCGGCCGGCAAGTGCCGGTCGGCACATAACCTCCTATACTGTACCAGTATTCTTCAGTATAATATATACTATAAGAAGAAAACTATAGTATAGGTTTTGGTACAGCACTTTGTGTTCTAACACTTTTGTGTTTTCTTGCACATCCCTTTGCTGTTGCCCTACAGATAAGAAAGTGAGTTCTTTCTTGTCTATTATACAGGATTTTAAAATCATTGCTTAGGTGTGAGCTCCACCTGTTTCCTCTGGAAACTTTGCATTGGTTATTCTAGAAGAGATTAACCATTCGATTTTATTATCTGGAAGGCTACAACAATTGGTTGTGAAGGAAACACCAGTGTGTGTCTTTCCTTTCTGAATTGTTATGCTATACTATGCATATCCAGTGATACATAGTTCACTTGATCCTCATGGAAATTTCTTCTCTTTACAGAAGGACCCTCCGAAGTGCGGAAGTGTTTTCTGCAACGTCCGCAGCAAGAGCCTGTGCGGACATGAGTTTGGTAGGAGACACGCAGCATGCGCTGTCTCCAAGGGTGATCTCCGGTATTGGGACCCTCAGGTATGTACTGTGTGCACTAACCTAATTACTGAGGCCTTTGATTCCCCTAGGATGGCGGAATCAAGGGATATAGCAAGGGAGAAGCTTCGTACCTGGGTAAGGGGCTTCCAGAAGAACACCTCTGGACCTTATCTTCCAAGTGAGAAGATGAGGGCGTATCTTTTCCCTAAGGCATCAGCTGATGCAGTGATTCCCCAGCCTCAAGAGAAGATCCCCCAAGTTCAGATCCAGGTGGATGCTGAAGTCGCGGTCGCTATGCAAGACATCCAGTTAGATGACAGGATGTCTGACGTGGACGAGCGTCTGGAGGAAGACCTCCTGGCAGAAGCCCAGGGTGAAGTTCAAGCCCCAGACGTGTCGGCTACTCCGGTTCAGATCCCGGAGCCTATTCCCTCAACATCGGCCGGTCTCCCAGTAGAGCTGGGACAGGCCCTCTCCTCCATTGTTGGAATGATCCAACAAATGCAGAAGGAGAATCAGGAGAAGGCGGCTGCAATGGAACTGCGGATGCAGAGCCTTGCAGAATCACATGGGCCCCAGAAAAGGCTCAATGTGAAAGACCTTCCCTTTTGCTCAGATGCTAAACCATGGAGGTATGCTGAGCACATGCCGATGACGACTGGAAAGATCGTCATCTTGGATAAGTTGGGCTCAGTTCCCTTAGAGGAGGTGGAATTCTGGCCCAGCAAGGCATCATATCCGGACTGTTATGTCCGGCTGAGGAAGGAACCAGCTTCAAAGGAGGAGACAGAGCCGAAGGAGGTCATAGTGATGGATCATACTAAGGCTCAAGCTCTGCTTTCATCCTCGTTGAAAGAGAGGGGCTTCTCTAACTCAAAGGTGGCTGCATTGAGCAAGAAGCTCCCTTCCTTTGTGTCCTCTCTTGCTATAGCCTTCCCCTTTTTACAGAAAGGGTTTGCGGCTGTACTAAAAGCAGTCGAGGACGGCGAGCCTTGCCCCTCCCTGGAGGAGTGTAAACCCTTGTCGGTGGCCCTGCCTATGGACCACAAAGACTGGAAGGACGTCCATCTTACGTTCTCAGTTGGGAAGTTGGAGGCTGATATCGCCGGACGTCAGTTCGGCGAGGACCTCCCTAAGCTGTCTGAATTTCTCTTGCAGAGAGAGTTCGAGACAAAAGAAAGACTGGCTGCCTCAATGTCTCTTCAGACTACTCTTGAGACGATGGCAAGTGACCCCAAGGTCCATGAAATGTTCATGGTGGTGGCCAAGACTCATCTGGCCACAGTGACGAAGGACCTTTATGGCTTCGTCAAGGCGAGGAGAGCTTGTAGGGAGTTCGTGTTCACCTCGGCTACGGTGAGGCACGAGCCAAGGAAACTAATCTCCTTCAACATTTGGGGCAAAGAACTTTTCCCTACCGATTTGGTCAAAGAAGTAATTGATATGGCCGCCTTGGAGAATAGAAACCTTCTCCAGAAGTGGGGCCTGGCTATCAAAAGAAAGTCTTCCCCGGATGAGGGTCCTCAACCAAAGAGGAAGACTATGAGGACTAGGCTACTGTCTCGGCCAGCCAAGCCTTTTAGACAGCAACAGCAACTGCAATTGCCATTGCCTCCAGTGCCCCAGATCGTGGCACAAACCCCGACCACTTTTCAGTGGGTACCCCAGGCCGTGTCGACACAGTCCACGGCATTCACCCCATCGTTCGAAGGGCAGTCCTTTCGAGCAAAGCCTAGAGGAGCAGCCAGAGGCTCGTCTAGGCGCCCCTCAAGGGGAAGGGGATTCAGGGGTGGTCGTGGTCAGGGAGGCAAGACCTCAGGACGGCAGTCCAAGTGGGATGATACCGGTAGGAGGGAGACTTCTGAAATTTCAGGATCGGTGGACCTTCGATCCCTGGGCCCACAGCCTACTCAAGAATGGACTGGGCGGAAGCTGGTACAGCACTCCACCCCCGTGCCTTCGGTTTTTCCAACACTCCACCCCCGTTCTGGAGGAGTCCGTTCAAGAACTGTTGGAGAAAAATGTGATCCGAAAGGTGAAGTCCATCAAATTCCAAGGGAGGCTGTTTTGTGTTCCCAAGAAAGACTCGGAAAAGCTCAGAGTCATTCTGGACTTGTCGCCACTCAACAAGTTCATAGTGAATTGCAAATTCAAGATGCTAACACTGCAACACATAAGGACCTTACTGCCCAAGAGGGCATATTCCGTCTCTATAGACTTGTCAGACGCCTATTGGCACATTCCAATCAACCGTCGACTCTCCCCCTACCTAGGGTTCAGGCTACAACGAAGACTATACGCCTTCAGAGCCATGCCATTCGGGCTAAACATAGCCCCAAGGATTTTTACGAAGCTTGCGAGCGTAGCTCTCAAACAATTACACCTAAAGGGAATTCAGGTAGTAGCCTACCTGGACGACTGGTTGGTGTGGGCAGCATCCGAGACAGAATGCTTGCAAGCTTCCAGTCAAGTGATCCAGTTCCTAGAGTACTTAGGTTTCAAGATCAACAGAAAAAAGTCTCGACTTTCTCCATCTCAAAAGTTCCAGTGGCAGGGAATCCACTGGAACCTTTTGTCACACCGTTTCTCCATCCCAGCGAAGAAAAGGAAGGAGATAGCGGGTTGTGTCAAGAGACTTCTAGATTCCGAAAGGATATCAAGACGCGAACAGGAGAGGGTACTGGGCTCTCTCCAGTTTGCTTCGGTGACAGACGCAGTGCTAAGAGCACAGCTAAAGGATGCAACCGGAGTTTGGAGAAGTTATGCATCAAACGCGGTAAGAGATCTGAGAAGACCAGTTCCGCTTCGGCTACGTACTCTTCTCAGGCCTTGGTCTCAAGCCAGACATCTAAAGAAGTCGGTTCTTCTTCAGCCACCTCCCCCGTCGGTGACGATTCACTCAGACGCCTCGAAGGAGGGATGGGGAGGTCACTCTCATCGGAAAAAAGTCCAGGGGACTTGGTCCAAGCTATTCAAGACCTTTCACATAAACTTTCTAGAAGCTATGGCAGTGCTCCTTACCTTAAAGAAAGTTTCCCCGCGTCACTCGATCCACATAAGGTTGGTGATGGACAGCGAGGTAGTTGTGAGATGCTTGAATCGACAAGGATCGAGGTCACCACCTCTCAACCAGGTGATGTTGGCCATCTTCCGATTGGAGGAAAAGAAGAAGTGGTACCTGTCGGCAGTTCACCTTCAAGGAGTCCGCAATGTGACAGCGGACGCTCTATCCAGGTTCACACCGATAGAGTCGGAATGGTCCTTAGACGCAGGATCATTCTCCTTCATTCTGAATCAAGTCCCAGAACTGCAGATAGACCTCTTTGCGACGAAAGACAACAAGAAGTTGCCCCTGTACGTGTCCCCGTACGAGGACCCCTTAGCGGAAGCAGTGGACGCGATGTCCCTCGACTGGAACAGATGGTCCAGGATTTACCTGTTCCCTCCTCACAACCTTCTGTTGAGGGTCCTCAACAAACTGAGATCCTTCAAGGGGGTAGCGGCAATAGTGGCCCACAAGTGGCCGAACAGCGTGTGGTTCCCCCTGGCATTGGAACAACAGCTGAAGTTTGTACCACTACC
>NC_090737.1:59077446-59082446 GCF_036898095.1 Palaemon carinicauda
CCCTGCGCAAACAAACAAACAAAATCGATGAAGCGTAATTATTAACCTGAAAATACAGAATACCAGATTAGTGCCTATCTCTTTTCTTAGCTTATTATAAACCTTATCGTACCTGACACCGTCTAAACCTTAGTAGATTAACCTTAACTTAGTCTATGGTACCACTCATACACCAGCCTGTAGCGCCTAAAAAACGGGCTGTGTTGTGCTACAGACCCGTGAGCCCATGACCCATCTAATTAATCAATCATTAGAAAGTACCAGTGATCACCTTCACCTTTTAACCTTACAGATCCCATATACTATACCCAAAACATTATAGTCCTTCTGTAAACAAACCATGATTAATAAATCTTAAATATATATTTGCTTCTACTCACTACGTGCCCACTTCAACAGCACACACACCATAATTAGAACGATACAGATACTACCTTTAATAGCTGCATAGCCCTCTGTCAATCAACTAATATTCAACGCTGCGAGAGAGAAAATCGGCAACAATGTTATCTTTGCCTGGGATGTGGGAAAATTCTAAATTCCACTCTTGCAGCATGAGACTCCACCTCATCAATCTTTGATTTTTATTCTTGTATCTGCTGATGAAGGTCAGGGGATTATGATCCGTCAAGACCTTAATAGGTGTATCTGAGGAGGAGAGATAAACCTGAAAATGGTTAATAGCAAATACTAAAGCAAGAGTCTCTTTCTCCACAGTGGAATACCTACGTTGGGCGGAGGACAACTTTTTAGAAAAGAATGCGACAGGATGAGAAACTCCCTGCTCGTCATTCTGCAACAACACCGCTCCTACACCAACGTCACTTGCATCCGTGGCAAGAGAAAAAGGAAGGTCAAAATCAGGAGCTCTCAAGACAGGGAAATTAATTAAAACTTTTTAAATTATCAAAAGCCCTTTGCGTTTCATCCGTCCAGACAAATGCTACCTTCTTTCTCAAGAGATTTGTTAACGGATCGGCTATATCCGAAAAAATTCCTAACAAACCTTCGGTAGTACCCACTCAAACCAAGGAATCTTCTGACATCCCTCCTACATTTAGGGACTACCATGTTTTCAATACTTTCGATATTGGCCTGCTTAGGAGCAACTTTACCATTACCAACCTCATAACCCAAATATACCACCTTCGCCTTTGCGAAATCGCTTTTTCTTTAAATTAATTACCAAATTTGCCTTTTTCAACACCTCAAATAGTGCCCTAATACGTTTTAAATGGGTTTCCCAATCATCGCTATAAATAACAATATCATCAATATACACAACACATCCTTCTAAACCATGGACTAAAGTATTCATTAACCTCTGAAAGGTGGCAGCCGCGGTCTTCATACCAAACGGCATAACTTTACATTGAAACAATCCCTGTGGTGTTACAAAAGTAGACAGGGCCCTTGCCCGCTTTGAAAGAGGAACTTGCCAATAACCTTTCAACAAATCGAATTTGCTAATGTATTTGGCCTTCCCCATTCGATCAATACAATCCTCAATTCGAGGTAATGGATAACAATCAGATTTAGATAACTCATTCAACTTACGGTAATCAAAACATAACCTGAAATCACCGTCGGATTTCTTTACCAATACAACAGGTGATGACCAAGGACTTTGACTAGGTTCAATTAGGTCATGTTTTAGCATATAATCCACTTCCTTTGCTACAACCTCATTTTTGAAGGGATTCAACCTGTAAGGAGATTGTTTCACAGGAGTGGCGCTACCTACCTCTACATCATGTTCAAGGACCGAAGTCCTACCCGGTACATCCGAAAATAATTCTTTATAATTAGATACTAATTTTTTCATAGACCTTTGTTCTTCCTTACCTAAATGTGAAATTACTCCCGAAAAATTTTCCAAAGACTTTCTGTTATCCGACCGCCATTCACATCCATTAAAACAATTATCATCAATACCCTCCCCCTCTGAAAAAGAAAAATGGTTATTGTTCTCAGAATCTACCGTATTCCCAATAGTTGCCACAGGAATGACTTTTTCCCGTTCCATATAAGCTTTCAACATATTTACATGACACAGTTGAAAAGGTTTCCTTCTTTGAGGTGTCTCCACTAAATAGTTAACTTCACTTACTTTTTTCAAAATTTTCCAAGGACCTGAAAAAGAAGCTTTCAATGGATTCCCTGGGAAGGGTAACAAAACCAATACTTTATCGCCTACCGCAAAGTCGCGTGCCTTGGACCTTCTATCAAAAAAGAACTTCATTCTTTTTTGGCTACATAATAAGTTTTCACCCGCAAATTTCCAAGCCTTGGTTAATTTATCGCCTAGATTAGACACATAATCCAATAAATTAACCTCAGGGACGTCTCCCTCTCAAGACTCACGAACCACATCAAGAGGACCTCGAACACAATGGCCAAACACAAGGTTGAAAGGCGAAAAACCTAAAGACTGACTTGGGACAGAACGAAAAGCGAACAACAAATAAGGTAATTCCTTATCCCATTCAGAACCATTAATCAAACAATATTTCTTTACCATAGATTTCAGGGTCTGATGAAATCTCTCCAGAGCTCCCTGACTTTCTGGATGATATGGAGAAGAGGCCACATGTTTTATATTTAATTCTGCCATTTTATCTCTGAAATACCTGCTAACAAAATTAGAACCACAATCCGATTGAATAATTTTAGGCATCCTAAACCTGGTAAAAAAGTCAATTAGTACATCTACAATTTTAACACTTTTTATCGTACGTAGTGGTATGGCCTCGGGATATCGAGACATCCTATCCATGATTGTCAAAATATACTCATTACCACTACGCGTCTTCGGTAATGGTCCAACCACATCAATAATGACTTCCTTAAAAGGTTCGGAAACTACAGGAATAGGACATAGAGGCGATTTTGGAATCCGCTGATTGGGTTTACCGACCCTCTGGCACACATCACAACTATTGACAAACTTCTTTACATCTGCCTTCAACTTCGGCCAATAATAATTCCCTAACAATTTGCAAGAAGTTTTATGAATTCCAAAATGGCCGGCCAGACCACTTTCGTGCGCCAATGACATTAACTCCTTCCTGTAACCAAAAGGAACCATTATCTGTTTCACAATTTCATAATCGAAATTATCCACCCCCATAGGCCTACTCAACCTATATAAAATATTATCAATTATCTTAAATTTGGGACCAGTCATATCAGACACCTCCCCTGACTCGATAGGGAGTTCCCGAAACTCCTTTTTCTGGGCTTTGATTAGCTCTTCAGTAGTCCAATTTAACGTGTCCGTTACCATTCCAAGATCTACAGCTAGGCTATCACTACGATCTAAACTACTTAAATCTACATCAATTGTTGACTCTGCAGCGGTCAACAATCCTAGCACTAGAACGAGTAACTGCTGCTACTTCACTATCGGGGTTTATCAATATCGGACAATTATTATTCTTCATAGCCACATCATTCCCTAACACAACATCAACCTCCTTAACCGGTAATTTATCAACTATGGCCAATTTTAAATCCCCTGCAAAGGAAGGGCAGATTAAATTAAAATTTTCAATAGCATACGACTTTACGGAATCAGGAAAACCAGCCAATAACACAAATTCCTCACTTTTGGGTACAAAATTACAAGGTAATGCCTCCCTTAGAATCAAAGACTGAGCTGCACCGGTATCACGCAAAATACGCACTCGTCTTTTCTCGGACGAATTGGCGAAGGAGACACTACCGAAGGACAAATATCTGTCAAAACAACCAGGTAGTCATTGATCAGCGGATGTTGTTGGGGTAGGTTCTCTCTCTCTCTCTCTTCCACGCCCATTACTGGCCTAACATTAGCATTTTGGGATTTTCTAAACGCATAACACATGCTCTTTACATGCCCCTTCTTATTGCAAAAGAAGCACGTCAATGTTTTCAATTTCTCTGGATTATATATATTTTGCCTATTACCTCTGTTAGGAGAAAAATTATTATTAGCATTACCCTGATTATTATTACTTCCATAATTATTTCTGTTAAATACCTTAGCATTATTATTCGGATTAGCATTATTATTATTCCTACCCATCTTAACCCAACTAGACTTCACATTTGTCGTTACTCTCCCTAACTCACTCTTATGAGACAAGCAATATTCGTCACTAGCGATGGCTACCTCCTGAACGGTCTCGAGTTTTAACTCTTCGAGGTGGACCTTCAGTTTATCTGGGACACACCTCTTAAACTCCTCCACCAACATTAACTCTTTCAATCTCTCAAAATCTCCCACCTCCTTGGACTTGAACCAATCGCTAGCATACTGTTCCTTCGCCCTGGCAAATTCAACAAAAGTTTGTTCCCTACATTTTTCTAAGTTCCGGAAGCGTTGCCTATAAGCTTCAGGGACTAACTCATAGGCCTTCAAGACAATAGCCTTTACACTCTCATAATCTGCTGATAGATCCTCCTCCAGCGTTACATATACCCTCTGAGCTCTTCCAACCAATTTACTTTGTATAAGAGTGGTCCAATACTCTTGGGGCCACTCCAACCTTGCTGCAATCCTCTCAAATGACACAAAAAACTCTGCTACATTATTCTCTTCAAATTTAGGTACAAATTTGAGAGCCTGCGCTAAATTAATAGCAGGCGTTACTAACCTATTTGGGGAATGGGCGGGGGAAAAAGAAACTGAGTTTCTCATAGCAATCTCATGCTGCCTCTCCTTTTCTCTTTCCCCTGCCTTAAACTTTTCCATTTCAAATTCCATTTGTCTCAGGGCAATTTGCCTATCCAAAAATTTCTACTGACACTACATTATCAGGTTTCACCTCTTGTTCCCCACTTGTCTTTACAGTTTTAACATAATCATAAATGTGCAATAGCAATACACCCTTTCTAATGGACACATCATATTCCAATTCAAAATGCTCTGCAACAATTTCCAAGTCTTCCCTATTTAACTCTGCCAACCTCTCTTGCCACCCCTCTCCGCTAAGGAGTTCGAATACATTAACAGCCAT
>NC_090737.1:59084946-59149946 GCF_036898095.1 Palaemon carinicauda
TGTTGAACAAATTGTATCTTTCAATGGAAGGCATTCCATGGAATAATACTTGTCCATGGAAACCCTAAAAATGGGTTTCATGTTATTTGTTCCTGCAGACATTGGCGGTCTAATTCATGAATTCTTACTATACACAGGGTTGCTTCAGCCTGGTAATCCAGAACTATATGCACTTGGCTGATACCATTCCAAACGATAGAAAATATCTTCATTTTTATAATTGGTTTACATCATTACAACTTGTAGAGCATCTGGCTGACAGGGACTCATGGGGCTTTGGAATGTTCAAGCAAATCAGCTTCCAGGTCTCAAGTTCACATAGACAATGATAGGAAAAAAAGGAAGAGGTACATTTGAGGAATGGCAATCATCTGGTGAGGACAGCCAGATAATAACAGTGAAATGGTTTGACAATAAATGTGTGACATTATTGTCTTCATTTGCTGAGAGCAACCCAACTGACACTAAAAAATGCTATAATAGAAGTCAGAGGTAAGTTGTGGAAATTTCACAGCCAAACATCGTACATTTGTACAATAAGAACATAGGAGGTGTAGATCTCACTGACGGTCTTCTATTACTATACAGGATCCCTGTGCATTCTAAGAAATATTATCCCAGGATTACTTGATCGACCTGAATATCAATGAGATATGGCTGGTATAGCAAATAAATTTTGAGGCCAAAAGGATTCCCAAAGAGAAAAAACATTCCTTATTGGCCTTCAAGATGTCTGAGTCAGAATCACTCATCAAAACAGGGAAATGTATACCCAAGCGAGGTCTTTCATTTTCAAGTTAGAGAATTGATCGAAAAGAATTCAAACTGTTGTCCTAGTCAGACCACAGAGACACGTGAGACTTGATAAAGTAGGGCACTTCCCAGAGGTGAAAAATACTTGTTTGTAATGCAAGCGAGTTGGATGTATGGGTCGCACCAACATCAGGTGTATCAAGTGCAATGCGAGTTTACGTCTAAATGAGAGAAACAACTGCTTTCTGCAATTTCATACATAAGACAGTGTGACTCTCTCCCTCCCATTCCCTAGTATAAGAAGTAATACAAAAAAAGATAATATATATATTTTTTTTAATAAGGATTAGTAATATCTCTTCCCTTCCGAACAGATTTTTCACTGATCAGTTGTTCAGTTGTGTTTCCTTTTCGAAAGTGTAGGAGTATGAATAAAGGTGTTATTTTTGTTGTTTTTACAATTTTCATAAGACTTCTCACTGCTCAGTACATGTATAATACCCTTTGTAATGTGTCTTGTTATGAATAAACGTAGTACTGAAATTATTTTTATGCTTAAAAACAACCAATATTCAATTAGAAGAAGTCAAGTCATAAAAAACTATGCATTTATGTTCCATTTGTCAATATGATGTTAGTTTATGGTGAGATGAGCGACCTAATTGCTTTCTCTGTTCTAAATATTTAATAAATCTTGCTAATACCATATTTCATATCCCCGGTGACCAACGTGATACATTAGTCAGGGTACAGTATTATTGTATAGATTGCAGCAATTGACACGAAAACTAATCTATAACATTCCTAAGGCTTTTTTTTTTCCTTTTTTCCTTTTTTTTCCGACCGACATATACGTGGACCATATTGGGTTAAAAAACCAAACAGACACAAGATATTCTCAGAAAACACATTAAAATTGTGAATCTTTCGAATGCTAAAAAAGATAAGATTAGGATTAAAAAAGAATATATTAGTAGGAATAGGAATGAACGGAAATGACGATAAAATACAGTAAACGTATCGAAGTTACGTAAATAGATAAAATTTTCGAATGAAGACCACTTCGTTGAATCCTTGAAAGGTTCTATCAGTCGTGAAGGATTATCGCTCTTCAAATCAAAAAGTTTCAAATACATATTTTCAGAGAGAGAGAGAGAGAGAGAGAGAGAGAGAGAGAGATATGACAATAAGAATCTCATATATATATATATATATATATATATATATATATATTATTGGGTGTAAATTATTGGGAAAAATCCCAAACAATATTCTTAATGGACTCAAAAGATTAAACAAAATACTGAATTATTTACCTCTGTTCCATATTATTTCTATTATCCTTCCTTTTTTGTTTCCACTGTAGAACAAAAGCCTACACCATATCCTTGTACTCAATTTTTACTATATACCAGTTCACACCAGCCAGCTTTCTTATTTCGTCCAACCATCTTTCTATCTTACTTCCTCTGTTTATTTTATAATCTTTAAGGACCCATTCTGCTAGTCTTTATGTCCGTCTATTTATGTCACTCTTATTATATGTCCTAACATTTTCATTTAGATTTCTAATATGCTGTTATAATATCCTCTAATTTAATTTTCTCCTGTGTCCACACTGCTTTTTTTCTGTCATCCATATTCCTACCATAGGTCTATGAGTTATAACTAGCTTATGTTCTAAGGGTCCAACTTTCTGGTACATGGTTTAAAACTGGTAGGACCATCTGAATAAATACTTTTCTTTTCTGACTAAGTGGCATTTTAATTTTATTTTGTTTACAAAAAGCTTTCCACCCAATGATCAGTCTTCTTTTAATTTTGGTCTTGTGTCCTCAAGAAAAAAATTTCTGTCAAGAGTCGTCTATACCTTTTACTTGTCTTTGCTATCTCTGCATTGTCACTGAATATTTCCTTAGTTTTATTCATATTCCTTTTCAGTCCTGCATTTCTGTTTTCTCTTTTCAAATTTTCTTTTACCCCTTATAATTCCTCCCAGAATTTACTAAACAGAACTGCTTTCGGAAAATCTTAAGTTATACCCATAAATATGAATTCCTAATTTTTCACACTCTGTACTTTCAAAATCTTTTTCTGGGCATGTAGTGAATAATATAGGACAGATCCAGTCTTCCTGCCTAACTCTTTCCTCAATAGAAATCTTCTCACTATCTTTATGATGTTTTAGAATTGCTATACTTACTGTATAGACATCATCAAGTGATTTAACATGAGGTTAATCCATTCCTTGTGTTTGAAGATCTTGCATTACTGCTGAGGTTTTGCCAGAATCAAAAGTTCCCTCAAAGTCTATAAATGCCATTCATAGTGGTTTGTCGTACTCTGTTTTCCATTACGTGGTTAATATTTACATGGATATAGCCAGTTGTTGAATACCTACTTCTAAAGCCTGCGTACTCTCTTGGATGATTAAAGTCTATCTTTTTTTTCTATTCGGCCTTATATAATCTTTATTAATAATTTATACACCATGGACCTTATTGGGCGATAATTGTACTTGTCTTTTGTGAATTAGTATAACGATAAAGTTTTCCCAAGCTATGGGTATATAGTATGCTTGCATACACTTTGTGTAATGTTTAGCGAAATTTACTACAATGAAATCTCTGCACCTATTAATAAATCAATTGTTAGGCCATCTTTTATTCTACAGATTTGCCTCTTTTCATGGCTATTAATACATTCTTTGCTTCTCCTACTGTTATGTTTGATACCGGCTGATGTGTTTTTTTTATTTATTTCTATTGGGAAAGTTATTTCTCATATCACTATTGTACAACATTGTATAGAAATTCTCTGCCAGTTTTATCACTTCAACTTTTACTGATAATATTTAATTTTTTATCTTTTAAAGCTAACATGTGTTGGTGTCTACGCCCAAGTCTTCTTTTTCATCAAATTGATGTTTCTTCTTTTCTTTTTTACTCCCTCAACTTTGATGTGACGTGTTTACAAATATCTTTTTTTTTTTTTTTTTGATAGTTCTGCAAATTCTATTTCATCTCCCTGCGATTTTTCAAACATTTCCTATCTTTATCTATAAGGTTTCATGTGTTCCCTGATATTTTTTTTAACTTGTTTTAGAACTCCCCCCCCCCCTTTTTATTTTGTTGATTTTAATAGTTTTTTTCTGAATTACTGTTGGTTTTTTTCTTTATGTTCTTCCTTCGCATCATGTAATTGAGATTACCTCTGTATTACTAAAATAAACTCGTTACATTTTCATCTTATTACAGGATATATATATATATATATATATATATATATATATATATATATATATATATATATATATATATATATATATATATATATACTTTGTAAAATTAGTTTTCTCTTCCTTTCCTATGACCTAAAAAAATTTGCTTCCGGGCATTCTTTTGTCACTTGACTTCAGCTTATTTACTACTTTTCCATCTTTAATTGAATTTTTTTTTCCACATACAATGAAATTTATTTCATTTTATGTTTTTCTATTTAGTCTTCTCAATTACCATTTTCTATGTTACTTTCTATGACAAAAATTTCATTGTTTAAACATCAATTCTTTCGCCAAATTTTAAAGAATTTATCGTGTGGTAAGGCTGCTGTTAGTTCCTAACAGAAAGACTAGTTAAATACAACTGACTTCATTTAATCAAGGTAACACGCTTACATAAAACTGGTTTAGGTAAAGAATGGCATTAAATTCCAACAATATGAAAGATGCAATGGCAGTTTTTATATATACACACACACACACACACACACACACATATATATATATATATATATATATATATATATATATATATATATATATATATTTATATATATATATATATATATATATATATATATATATATATATATATATATATATATATATATATTTATATATATTTATATATATATATATATATATATATATATAATATATATATATATATATATATATATATTTATATATATATATATATATATATATATATATATATATATATATATATATATATATATATATATATATATACATAAGGAGATGAGAATTTGTAAAGGTATAGTTTATGGGGCTTCCTCTGTTAAATGTTACACTAATGTTCCCAATAGGTTTTTAAATGCTTACAGGAAACTTAAAAAGAACGAAAGTCTTCTTATAATAAAAGCAGACAAATCTAATATACTTGTACTGATGAATAATAATGACTATGTTGATAAAATGTTAGAAATTTTAAGTGACGGAGAAACTTATTCCATTCTTAATTGTAACCCACTTGAAAATGTCAATGATAATTTTAATAAGAAAATAAGAACATTGTTACGAGGAAACGATGGGTTGATTAAAAGGTTTTGTACTGTGTGTTCCTCGTTGCCTTATATGTACGGGTTAATCAAAACACATAAGCCTAATAATCCAGTTCGACCGATGATCAGTTCTGTGGGGTCATCGGTATATAACCTATAAAAATGGCTACTCAAAGAGTTGCCCCCCTTGTTAGGAAACATTTCTGGCTTCTCTGTGAAAAATAAAGTGGATTTTCTTAATAGTCTAAGAAGTTACAATATTGATTTTGAATTTAAAATGATAAGTTTTGACGTAACATCAGTTTTTATTAAAGTTCCAGTTGATGATTTACTAGATTTTTTAACCGAAGAGTTGTTTAATTTTCTCTTCCATGTAATACTATGTTAGAATTGATTAAACTGCGCATCAAAGATTGTAAATTTATTTTTAATGAGAATTTTTATGAGCAAAGATTTGGAATGGCAATGGGTATCGCTATATCACCTCTTTTAAGTAATATTTATATGGAATTTTTTGAGAAGAAGCTTTTAGTGAATATTTTGCCGGAAGAGTTTTATGGTCTCGCTATGTTGATGACATTTTTTTTTATATGGCCTTTAAATGAAGATGTATCTGCTTTTTTACATAGACTAAACTCACTGGTTCCTTCTATTAATTTTACAATTGATGAAGAAAGAAATTCTGCTCTACCCTTTTTAGACGTAAATGTTCATATATATAATAATAGATTTAAGTTTAGCGTTTTTAGAAAACCCACTAATGTATCGTCTTACATTCACTTTTATTCTAATCATCATATTAAAGTAAAACTCTCTGTTTTTTCTTCGATGTTTTTGAGAGCTCTTAAAGTTTGTTGCCCAGAATTTTTAGATGATGAGTTTTTAAGAATATACGATATCGCTTATAATTTGAAATATCCGAAATTCTTAGTTGACGTAGCATTACAGAAAGCCACAAAAAACTTATTATGCAATTGACAATGTAACAGCTTTTAATCATGATAATTTATTACTTTTACCTTATAATGATAGTTTTCTCTTTCTACCCGAAATTTAAAGATGTTTTAAGGTTAAATTTGGTTTTAGAAATTCTTCTACTAGAAAATCTATTTTGATAAAGAACTCTCCGTGTAATGGTGTAGGCTGCGTATATGAAATTCCATGTAATGGATGTCACTTGAAATATATTGGGCAAAGTGGAAAAATACTGGCAACAAGGTTAAATCAACATAAATATTGCGTTCGAGTCGGTAATATGTCCAACGCACCATTCGTTCACATGAATGAATATAATCATTTGATAGACTGGAAGAACGCCAAAGAACTGCTCTACTGTAAAGATGTCGTGAAGAGAAATATTATAGAATCAAGTATTATAAAGATAAAGTCTGCTTGTGTTTTTTTAATTCAGTGCTGGTTTATATAAATTGGATAATTTCATCATGACCAATATTTTTCAACAATTTTGAATTTTATAATTTGTGTTTACCAGTTCTGTGTTTACGACAAGTTTACGTTCAACTACAAAATTTTGGCTGTAGCTTGTTTCATTGTTTAACAATGCTAGTTAGCTGACTAGGTTTTTCTATAATTTCTCTTATTGTTCAACCCCACCCCTTTTTTTTTTTTTTTTTTTTTTTGTCATATTTTACTTATTGACGTCCTTCAACTATGTCTCACTTTTTATTGTACCCTGAAGAAGTGTATTAAAAAATGCACGAAAGCGCTTGGTACTAAAGCTTTTTATTATTTCCTACTGGCTTTTGCGTATACCCAGTCACGTGATCCTTGTGGCAGTAAAGCATATATATATATATATATATATATATATATATATATATATATATATATATATATATATATATATATATATATATATATATATTTGTAGATATGCATAACTTCACCAAATTATTTAAATGTGATGTTAAAAAGTTTAAGATAACATATATCCAACTTATCAAAACTCCCTTCACGTTAAAGGAAAGAATAGGAACTGCAACTATGCTTTCCCATCTAGTACGTGGCTCAGTCATTATCTTAAGGGCCTCCTTAGAGCTGTATTTGTGGAACCTTGGAATTATGTTTCTGTTTAAAGAGCATGAAGGTGATGGGTCAAATAAGGAAAATTATATTTTAACTTCAAGATGTATCAAATGGTTTTGATAAACTAGTCCTTAAATTATAGAAAACAATAACAATGACCGAAAACTGCATTTAAGTTTAAAATACAATAAGATATTTTCAAGAGCTCCACTAGATTTTGAAACATATTTAAACAGGTTATTTTATCCAATGCGGGTCAAGTTGTCATTGTTTTCAAATCGCAAGCTAAATGATTCTGGCTTCACTTTTCAGGGAGTTGTCTTGTTCCTTCATGATTACTTGTGGGCTTATAGGTTAGGTAATTTATTGTTTTAAATTATGTACTTTTATTCAGTATATCACTACTTCCCATGAGGAAGTTTATCACATTGTTATAATGATTTTGTTGTTGTTTTTTTCAGGGCTTAGGGCTTTAATGGCTTATTCAACAGCCTGATTCATAGGATTCTCCAATCTCCATCAAAAATCTAAAATTATAAACTTCATAATTTTAGATTCCCTTTAGAAAGGAGTGGTTTATCATTAAAGTCTGTAGCGCAGTAACCTCATTTTCTCTTTTTTTTTCTTTTTTAATGAAATCGTTTTTGTACTTCAATCTAGACATCAACGTCTTTCAACTTCTAAGTCCAGGTTTTTGTGCGTTAATTTTCTTAATCATTATCATTATCAAAAGATTTTTATGAAACATACAAAAAAAAAATACATATTGACTTTTTACAGTTTTATTTTAGCTTATGAAAATACAAAATCAGTAACTACAGTATATTGTTCTATTAATTTCGTTTATCTAGTACCTTTAGTCGAGGATATAAGTGTTGAACCAAAGAATTATACTTTTAAAATGCTATGACGCTGAAGAAAAAAATACAAGATAAGGTTAAAACTCTGAAAATTATGGATGAATTTTGATAAAAGTTTCTTGGACATTTTCTTAGAATTTTCATATGTGGAAGCTCACTATCATGAGATTCAGTCGAGAAAGATTGTCGTAGGGATATTACCGACAATTATCTTTGGAAGTTTCTCAGAGTATTTTACAGCAGCGACTTCGACTTTAATTGCACCATTCCCGGTTAGGAATAAAACTCAGTACTGAGCACTTTGAGAGCTTATGTAATTGGCTTGGGTGGCCTTTTTGCCGTTGATATCATTTGACGACTGATCTATTGCACATCTTTTATTCCGTTTCCCTCTTAAATATCTTCGTAATTCATATTCGGCCCCTTCCTACCCCACTTTTTCTGTGAAAATTCGTAATCTTTGGAGTATACGATTTGATAACTATTGAGATATTAGAAAAAAAAAGTCTGAATACGATATAGTCTTCCATTACTCTTGGCATTGACTATATACATTTTCAAGTTACTGAAAAAATTTTTTGGGGGTTTATGTGGTTTTGGTAATATATTGGTTTTGTTTTATTTCCACTTTTCGTGTTGGTTTTTTATCTTCATATTACCAAACCAATTAAAGATAACGATGGAATCTTTTGATAATTATCCTTTTCCTTTTTTTATCATCACTTTTTTTTTGCTTAACCCTTTTCCTACTCGACCAAATCTCTCTCTCTCTCTCTCTCTCTCTCTCTCTCTCTCTCTCTCTCTCTCTCTCTCTCTCTGTTATTTGTATTAAAACAATCCATTACGAATGAATGGACATTTCCCATCATCGACAAGCTATTTGCTTTCATAAGTTTCATATATTGTAGTTATTCTAAGTTAATACACAACCTATGTTGAGTGTCCTTAGTAAAAGATTAAAATTTGTTTTGAACTTCGATTTAAATAATCAATAGCTCTCTAAGATCAAAATAGGGAGTAATGCATAAAATTATACTTTTGCAGTTAGTTGTATTAATTGTAAAATAGTTATTCAAATCTCATTTATAAGTCTTTAAGATTTTTTATTGTTTGCATATTTATTGTTTTTGTATTGATATAATTTTATCTCTTCTCATGTTATCATTTTTAAAGTTTCTTATATATCTACTATTTCCAAGACTGCCGTCTCAAAGTAAGGTAATGTGAAAGTAGTTTTGAATAAGTAATGTTTGTAAAAGATCTTCTATTTTTTATTTTTCTATAACATATTTAAATTTGGAATCATCGTGATATACTTGCTTCATTAGTGTCGTTTTGTACGACTATTATGATTCATATAACCACGTGTAATATTCCAGTCTTTAAATGATGATGGAGTCAACTCTCCGTAATTCCAATATATGATTCACTTTTATTATATTAATTTGTAATTGATATTATCGAGTTACCTTCTACCTAATACGTACTCACTATCTTTCTCATAACATTTGATGATAATTTTTCAATTTTTTCTAAGTTCTATTTACGCTACATACTTCTTTCCTAATTGTTTAGGCCTGGTCTGTTCCGTTCTTAGTAATCTTTCTGTTTTCTTTATCGCTCAACGCCAGACAATGAAATATGTGCAAAATCACAGTCTATATATGTGGAGACAAATACATAACATATGAATGGAGTGATTTTTGATAATCCTATGGAGGATGTATATTTTCAAAATTCGTTTTATTCTCTTGTATAAAATATCTTAGTTTTTAATTGATGAACACTTGTAACAGATTTCACATCAGATATTTCAGACACCTATAATGAAAACCAGAATTATTGCAGATTGATTATTCAAATAATGGAAGGAAACTTCAAAGCAAAGTTCAATCTTGTCAAAATCAGTAAAACCTTCTTTGTTTCCTATAACTTGAATATTGTGTCATTTATTTTGTCTTTTAACAGTAAATCAGTACTCTATAAATCCTTCTTTGGTGTCATTTTTTAATCTGATAACTCTTCATACATTTGTTGAAGAGAAGAGAAGCGAAGTGATTGTTTTAAATATACCTCTAAATTATTTTAAACTTTTTTCATTCAAAGGTTACCCACATAAACCGTATGAAATAATCGTACAATGATAAAAAAAAACATATATATCTGCATATGTTTTCTATTGCTTCACAAGAAAAAAAAAATGTTCTATTCTGAGAGGTTTTAGATAATTACCTTTATAACTTTTCCAATACTTATAAGGACTTGTTCACGGAAACTTTAACCTCTTAAACGGCTACGAAAAATGGAGGGAAAAAAGTTAATGAGAACATTGGCGGCAGCCCGCAGAATTTTGAGGTGATATTTTCCCCACATGATATTACACTATTTTTCTTTTTCATCTCATAGGAAAATCTACAATTTATAGCTAGAAAAGAACACGTAAAATTTGTCCATCTGGTAACACCTACTTGCGTAAGCTAGTAGCAGATGACAAGAACAGCACCACCTATTGTGGATGCGCACTACTAAATTGGACAAATGCTCACAGAAATCTAAGCGACATTCATGTCTTCCCTTTACTATCTTTGCTCAAATCAATGGCCAACGGTCAGTGACACTGACGGCAACTGACAGTGATGGTCACTACTATGCATTCCTGGCAAAAAATGGCCTGTTTTTCTTTAATATCACCCATCTTAATTACATGATCAGAATGGTACTTTGACAGAGCACTCTATAGACCTCCCCCTAATTTTTTTTATACGAAAATTCCTTTTCAAATCCAGTTAACTGAAGTTTTTACTCTTGTAATAATTAAGCTTAAGCCAAGTGAATCGACTAAGTAGATAAAGCAATTCGAATACCTACTCTCCTCCGTCACTCCCCTCTCCTTCCCTCCCTGTCTAGACCCTCCTATCCCTCCAGTAACCCCCTTTCCTAGTCTCTCCAGCGTCACTTACTCTACCTTTTCTGTAACTAGTTATATTTGTTAATGACTGATATGTTAGAGTTATAACTCTTATCAACATTTCATGATATTGTTGTATTTCATCAGGGTGTATAAGGAGTGTATAGCCTTTAGAATATTTATCCAACTTGATGAACTTGTCCAGGGGGCTTCTTTAAACTGTCAAAATAATGAAACATGCGTTTTCCTGCATTTTGAAAACATGTTTCATTATTTTTACACAGTTAGAAGAAGCCTTCAGGACAGGCTCATCAAGTTGGAAAAATAGTCTAAAGGCTATACACTCCTTATACACCCTGATGAAATAAAAAAATGTCATGAGATGTTGATAAGAATTATAATTCTAACATATCAGTTATTAATATATATAACTTGTTACAGAAAATGTAGAGTAAGGGACGCCGGAGAGACTAAGAAAGGGGGTTACTGGAGGGATAGGAGTAGGGTCAAAACAGAGGGAGGGAAGGAGAGGGGAGGGACGGAGGAGTGTAGGTATTCGAAATGATTTCCCTACTTATTCTGCTCACTTGACTTAAGCCTAAATATTACAGGAGTAAAAACCTTAATTAACGGGATTTAAAAAAAAAATCTATAGAGTGTTGTGTCAAAGTACCATTCTGATCATGTAATTAGTACGGGAGACATTAAAGAAAAACACTATTTTTTCCCAGAAATGTATAGTAATTGCCTAGTGTAAAAGGGGTCTAAGTTCTTCAGATATGTAAAGCAATAAAACAAAGTATTTTTTTAATCATATTAGATAATCCCAATTAAAAGAGGAATTGTCATTCATGAAAACCTCCTCAGCCATCTTGTCTTCTAAAAGTCAAGAAAATGTTGATCGCTAGTTAAAAAAAAATCTACTGCAGAACACAATAAGATAAATATATTTAAGATAACATTCAAATTACTCAGTGTGTAGAGAATAGAAAGAAAAAATCTGGATTTACTACTGATTGAACAATATAAATATGTACTTACAAACCTGCTTTCCTCTTCCAAACTACTGCATAAACATTAATTTTTCATTGACCATATATTCACATGAAAGTATATCTACTGATTTATCCATAACCCAGTAAATTCATAGCTTATAATAGGTTTTCTCTGTCTAAAAAAGTGAGAAAAAAACTTTTGCTGCAAGTTTTACTTACTTGAAAAGGCAGCGATTACCTTCCTAATAAATCTTTTTCCAATTATATGATTTAACAGATTTTCAGAACTCAGGTGATATTTGTTTCATATCAGTGGCTGTTGCTAACCTACGATGACATATTATTATGAAAAATATCCATACAGATAAAATTCCCCTTGCTTTAGACCCGAGATTTGGCTAGCTAAAATTGACCACAGGTGACTCTCCTGCAGGATCACTGAGGGTTAATAAAAATAAAAAAGTGTAGTTCCACTATACAAATTTTCAGACCTAGGTACCTGTTCATTTTTTTTTATTATAACCCTCCAAATCCTATTTATTTCAGTATCCCATGCACAGTATTCCTTCAATATCGTATGATAATGGTAAAAATACATTATAACTTATCTTATATTCGATATGATGTTCGTATATAAAAGCTTGTTGCATGTATGCTCTTATTTCTCTATGTGTTTGTTTATGTAGTTACAATTTATAGTTAGATTATTCTGAAAGATGCATAAAGTGTCAGACACGATGACCGAATAAGCCATGAGCATGAAATTTGCCAAGAAAAATACACAGACACGAATATATAATGCTAACCCCGTGATACTTATGTGTGCATTTTTTCAGCATATGGCTCTCATTATGTATTAAGAACGATATTTTTTTTTTCAATTTCAAAGAATGGGCTTACCATTGGTCATTAAATGACCATAAAATATAATGATTATTCCCAGTAGCGACGAAAATGGCAGCTAAAAGCCTATAATTAAATGATTTAAAGTTTGTTCAATAAATTTCTACCTAAAAATTAAAGCCCATTTTCTCATAACATTAAATTTCAAAGAAAGATTGCATCTACTTTCTTGCTACAACTGACCGGGTTTAGTCATTTAAAAAAAAAGCAACCATTGGAATTTGTTTTTTGATAGTGGCCTTATTACTATCGATCTTTATTTAAGTAACATACCTTGTCATCTTTCCACAGATTTGCTTCTTGTTAGATTTGAGCAACTCACAGAGTCAGACACCTAGTCTGGGGGTGAATATGATGAAGAGAATAGTATGAAGAGAACCAATGCCAAACCCAAGGAACTCATGTGGAAGAAGCATGACATAAGATACCCTGACCTACCAGACTGTATCTTATGTCTATATGTATACTTCCCAATCCTGCAGACTCTGTCTGTTGTGGACATTGTTTACCAAATGAGCCTTTATTCCAGGAAGAACGATGGGGGCGCTACTTGGTCTACTGATGCTCATGAAATGATGATGTTTATGGGTATCATCATTCCCTTTTGCTTTGTACATAATCCTAAGAGAGAGCATTGCTTGTCACAGTGGACGAGAATGCAGCAGGTGCCTGATATAATATTCTCTACAGTGTTTAGGGTGACAGGGTCCATGATCAATTGACTGATTTTCCAAGATTTGGCCACTCTTCCATGCTGTGACCTAAGAGTACCATAAGTGTCCTATCTATGCAAACAACTGGTTTACCAGTATTAGCTGTGGAAAGTACCCCGCGTACCATTTTGGTTGCGGATATGTAGGCTCTGCAAGAAAAAACTGAATTGGATTTCATCAGCTCATATCTGTTGAATGTGTACCAACCGTGAGTCACACGATCGTACATAGTAATGACATTTCTCTTTTTTGTATATATTATCCATTGTATCTTCGCTCTCCCCTCGAACTAACAGCAAATTGTATCAACCTGTCTGTTTTTCTTATCGTTAACTGTTAACAGAACCGGTTGCCGGTTGATATGAAATAGCCTGTTGTATTTTGTGACCTTCTTGCCCGGACTTGGTGTATATATAAACTGGATATTCTGTAATAAAGTTATTCACTTGCTTTCATCTCACCTTTTGAGTCAAAACCTACTCTCGGCCGGACACATTGGTGACCCCGGAAGTTGACTCACTCCTCCCGCATTCCCCCCTTCACTGGTACTATGGAAGACTCCATGGAAGTCGGCACCGCCCCAATCAAACTTTAATCAGAGAGGCATCTGCTCGGTTTAAGCGCACAGAAGTCCAGTTCTGCATCGAGGCAGTTACTCACTCAATCACCAAAGCAGATTATGTTCTCGCGGCGATACCCGAGGGCACCCTCCTGGAAATCGCTGACTGGCTTTGTGAACAAGGAGACACCCCAATAGCGTATGACGCCCTTAAAACATTACCTTCTGCAGCAATATAGCAAAGCCCGTATAGCAAAGCTTTTTCAGCTCTCTCAACAACCTTTGGGGGAGCAAAGGGCTTCGTTCGCCCTCAGGGAAATGACCAGTATCGCTCGCCTGCAATCTGCCACAGACGGCTCTCCTCGTGAGGTGAACCTACTTCGTGCCTTTTGGGTACACCGTTTACCCGAACCTGTACATACTGCCATACCCAATGTCGATGTATACCCATAAAGGACTTGATGACCAAAGCCGATGCCCTTATGGACAGCCACTTCACGACCTTCAAGACCTCCATCAACGCCTCCACTTCTGACAAAGAGGACACCTATTTAACATCAACTGAAGGTGACGTGAATGCCGTAGGACCTACATGCCTACCCCATGTCGTGCTGGAGCGGCGACAAAGCCAGCCATCACCCACCACTCAATTGCGCCCCAACCAACGACTTCTACAGCCACTTACTGCTGCCCATCGGCCGCATTTTGCTACAACCACTACGGATTCGGGGCTGCCGCGAAGAAATGTGCCAATGATTGTCAGTGGTCAAAAAACGTGTAAGTAGGCCATCGCTCCTGGCAGTGGCCTCCCATGTTTCTAATCCTTTCTTTTTACATAAGGCAGGAACGGGCGTGCGATTTTTGGTAGACATGGGTGCTTATCGTTCTCTTTTGATAAAGGAATTATTCAGGACAAGACATAGTCTGTCTACGTCTGCTGACGTCCTCCTGGTAGCTGCCAACGAATCTGCGATACCCACCTACGGTTCCGAAAACCTCACATTATCGTTTGGAAATGGTAAATTTAATTGGAAGTTTCTCGTTGCTGACGTCACATTGCCAATCCTTGGAGCGGATCTCCTCTCTCATTTCTAATTTCTGGTCGATGTTGCCCACCGACGATTTGTCAACGCAGACTCGTACATGTCTACACCTCTTCAACCCGCCCCCTTCAACCCTGCTCTCCACGTCAGCGCACCCACGGATGTCTACGCCAACCTCATCACGTCATACCTGGAAGTTTTCCTTCCACAACTTTGCAAAACGCCCACGGCTCCTGCCAAGCACGGTAATTATCCCCATATCAAGACGACGGGACCCCCAGTCTTCGCAGAATTCAGACATCTGGCACCAGATCGATTGGTAGCCGCTAAACAGACGTTCGCCGAAATAGATGGGCCCTTGCCACAAGGCCTGAACATGCAAAAAGAACGGGATCACTACCTCCTTCTAAACATCGCGTACGTCACTTCCTACCTGCACAAAGCGAAGGTTTTCTCCACGCTCGACCTCCTGAAGGGGTATTATCAGGTGCCTATGAACCCAAAAGACATCCCCCAGACCGCCATCACCACTCCGTTCTGTATATACACCTTCAATTACTCCTGTTTTGGCCTTCGTAATGCTGGGGCCCCTTTTCAACGTCTCATGGCCGTCATCTTAGGCGACTTCCCCTTCTGTGTATGTTTTGTGGACGATATATTTGTGTTTTCTTCCTCAAAAGAGGAACAGCTCCGTCACTTGCGCATTGTGCTCGACCACCTGCAACAAAATGGCCATGTAGTCTGGTACGACAAGTGTACCTTTGACGCTAACGAAGTGTCGTTCTTAGGGCACCGCATCACTCCTGAAGGAGTCCATCCCCTCCCTGAGAAGGTAGCAACCGTTCAGAACTTCCCCACGCCCTTGAAGGTCGAAGCATTGCAGGAATTCTTGGGCATGATCAACTATTATCAACGTTTTCTGCCAGCCATTGCCGCCACTGTTGCTCTCCTCTACGCTTCCCTCAAGGGCAAGCCAAAAGACCTGAAGTGGGGTCCCCTTCAAGAAGCGGCCTTCTGCAATGCAAAGAATGTCCTATCAACCACTGCTGCTCTCCCTTTTCCCGTCCTACATGCCCCTCACTTCTCCAACAATGCTAGCGACATCGCTATTGGTGCAGTACTCGAACAGGTGGTCAACGGCTTGCCCCGCCCATTGGTCTTCTTCAGCAGAAAACTGTCTAAGGCAGAATCAGGTTTTTCTACCTTCAATCACGAATTGCTGGCGGTGCTCTTGGTTGTTCATCACTTTCGCCATTTCTTAGAAGGTACATCCTTCGTCATTCGCACAGACCACATGCCTCTGGTGCACCCCTTCATTCAACAGTCTGACACCTGGTCTGCCCGTCGACGCCGACATCTCTCCACCGTTGCTGAATACAATTGCACCCTTCAAAACGTCCCTGCGAAAATGAATCCCGTTGCCGATACCCTGTCAAAAAACACGTTGGACGACGTTCAACTGGGATTGGATTACAACGCCTTGGCTGAAACCCAGCGACAGGATCCTGAGTATGAAGCATGTAGGACATCCTGCACATCCCTCCATTGGGAAGACTTCCCCCTCGACGACTCCAACACCACCCTCCTCTGTGACGTCAGTACTTTATAGACCGCTGTAGTAGTTTAGGAACTGTGGCTAGTGGTAGCACCCGAACTGCCTAGTGTCCGAATGCCGACCACAACCCAACGTTTACTACACAAAAAAAAAAAAAAATATATATATACAACGGTGGAATACCCAAAAATCAAGGTAACAGGTCAAGAGAACGGAGATCTGGGCACCACCACTTGATTTATACTGGGCAAGGAAAACCCAGCTAGAACTTTAGTTTCTCCTTTTATTTATTCTGCCTTGAGCTTGCTGAATAAACAGGTAGCATGACCACTGATTAATTTCTGGGAAATTAGTAGAATTTATATAGCTCTATATTCTTTAGATAAGATGGTTTTAAGCTCAAGAAAAAAATGTTGGAACATTAGGTGAAAGGGAAAGAACCTTTTATACTGACAACTGGACACGGTGTGGGAGGAAAAAATTATGATAAATGACTTGTTAGAAAGATTAAAAAAAAAAACAGTGGCTGAGAAAGGGACTCAGTGATGTAAGGAACTGGAATAAATTTGTCTTCATAAAAACAAGCAAAAAAATTATTTATTTGTAAATGAAACAAAAAACTGTCAGGATTATATTAACATTGTTTTGTCAATTCAAAGAAACAAAAAATAAAGGCAAAATTAGCATCCCTTTACACTCCAGCCTCACAATAACAAGATAAAAATTTTTGGAATAAAAATAAAAAGATATTCACATGCTGGACACTCAAGTTTTCTAAACCTCCTGAAACCAACCACCCATAAGAAAAAATAGATATGTGTAAAATACTGTACTACAATAATTTTCCTTAAATCAATACTGTTCCTTCAATATCCAGTTCACCACTAAGCTGCAATGTCATTTGAAATTATTAAATTCTGAACAGTACGGCCACATACGATGCCATGCAGGTCTCTGCTGGCCCACAATAACAACGTCTCGAAAATCTCCAATTGTAAACCTGCACCTTTTTGACCAACGCAAGTAAAGCCTAAATCTCTCCTTCTTGGAAGGGGTTTTGATAAGTCTGGAACAGTTCAGACTAAACTCGAAGACAGTCACTCTCCTCCTAACAACTGAATTTACTTCCGGGGCCCTAGACCAGATATGCCATTTCAATAGCTCCTGTTAACTATTAATGTTTATGACACAGTCTCATATAACGAGATTCTTCCTCGTTACTTCGCACATCGAAACAAAATATTCATTAACTTTACGGTGTTGACTGCCAAACACGAGCAATCCCCAATGGCCGTATAATACATTTGTTTTTGTTTTTGTGTTATTCAGTTAAACACTTGATGGGACTTACAGTTCACAGGCAATATAATATGAATACAGAGCAGCATCACCGACCACTAACACAATAATAACAGACCATCAACCACATTCATAATTTTTAAGTACAGTACTAGACGAATACTCTTAATTTCCCTTCTGGGTCAAGGGGGGCTCCTGTCAGTACCTGGAAAAAAATAATAACAGATTAAGGCCCTTTTTTTTGGAAGGAGGGACTTGAGAGCTACAAAAAAAATATTAGTGTTTCATAACATTCAACTCACTAAGCTTTCTTAGATACAAACCACCTTTTTATTCACCGTGACCTTGGATTCTTGCTCCTATGCGCCGCCAGGTGTTTGATTTCATTCACAGCCTTTCACATCCCTCGTGCCGTTCTACTGCACAGCTGCTGAAGGCGAAGTTCATTTGGCCCGGCATTTCTAAGGATGCTAAGGATTGGCTCCACACCTGTACTTCTTGCCAAACTTCCAAAGTACATCGACACACGGATTCAGGAGTGGGCACATCAGCGTAGTTCTGCCCACATTCACGTCAACGTTGTAAGCCCCCTACCCACATCACAAGGACATTGTTACCTGTTTACCGTCATCAACTGCTCCACTCGTTGGCCTGAAGCCATTCCCATGGAAACTGCAACGTCTGCTGCATGTACATCTGCCTTGCTCTCAGGATGGATTGCAAGATTTGGTATCCCTGTGCATATAACTTCTGACAGGGGTACCACTTTCACCTCTTGTGAACATCATTAGCGAATCTCCATGACATCACCCTACATCAGACAACTGCCTACAATCCCGCTGCCAATGGAATGGTTGAATGTTTTCATCGCACCCTCAAAGCAGCTTTGTTGTCCCACTGCAAGGACTCCAACTGGTTTACTCAGCTTCCCTGGGTCCTCCTGGGAGGAAGGACCACTCCTAAAGACGCCCTGGACGTCTCGGCAGCTGAATTGGTGTATGGCAACCCGTTGGTCATCCCTTCCGAATTTTTTTCCTTCTGCAACCTCCTCCGACGATCTCCAGTGCATACGTCACGTCGTGGGAAAATTTACTCCATGCCAGCAGACTTACAAGCCCCCAAGGAAGCATCACATATCGACAGACTTGCACTCAGCAACGTACGTCTTCCTACATAACGCCACTAGCAAGCCACCGCTAACACCCCCTTACACGAGCCCTTTCCATGTGATCCGACGCAGTCCGAAAGTATTCCTATTAAACAGCTGTGGCAAAGAGGACTGGGTCTCCATTGATTGTCTAAAACCTGCTTATCTCCTGCCAGATGACCTGCCTACAGTTTGCTTCTCTAGATCAGGGCGCCCTATTTAACATGTACAGTATGTTGTTTTTAGGGGTGGACCCATGTACCAACCGTGTGTCATACGATCGTACATAGTAACGACATTTCTCTTTTTTTTTATATATTATCCCTTGTATCTTCACTCTCCCCTCGCACTGACCGCAACTTGTATCAACCTGTCTGTTTTTCTTCTTGTTAACTGTTAACAGAACTGGTTGCGGGTTGGACATGAAATTGCCTGTTGTATTTTGAGACCTTCTTGCCAGGAATTGGTGTATATATAAACTGGATGTTCTGAAATAAAGTTACTCAGTTGGTTTCATCTCGCCTTTTGAGTCACAACTTACTCAAGGCCCGTCACAAATGTATGGATAAGAAAGCTGATCCTAGGGGAAACATAAGACTCTCATGTGATGGATGGGTAACTGTGGTTTCACCGTCCTTCTTTCTGATACTGTGGTAGCCTAAAAGAAATCAGTTCTACATGATAATAGGCAGCAAAAGATGGTACAGGATCCCTTTCCTGATTTTATCAAGATATACAATGGAAAGAGTGACATGATGATCCACCTCCACAAGACTGGTGGTATGTCAATCTTTTTTGGCACATCCAAGACTTCAAGTATTTTCAATGGCTGGCTGTTGTGTAAGAGAGACTAGAAAGTCTTTAAAGGCTTGAAGGAAAATCCTATGTCTTTCAATACCATCCAGCTTGACATCAAACATGTTGCAAAAAAAATCAGATGTCAATGAAAACAAAATCAAAGTCTTTTTTTCTTTACAGTGGGAGACAAGGGTAGTGCCAAAGATACAACAGAAAGCCAGCATACAGCATAACACGAAGCAGTTTATTGCACAGGAGAGGCATATGCTGTTTTTATCCTAACATATAGATCAGCGGGATAGTTACACATTGGCTTCCAAGTTGACTTATACTTATCAGACACCATTGTCTGCTTCATCCCTGTCCATTTTTTCCAGATAGTAAGGCCAGTTCTTTCCCTACTCACCCACTAGCAAAGTATCCAATCTTTCCTCTATCCCCAGTCATACTGCAAGCCACTATTTTTACATATTCAATATTCTTTTTTGCTGATCTTGCATATTATGATCTCCTATATGGTTATGGTGCTATCTTACAATATTCTTGTTGTTGTTGTTTTTTTTTAATATGATTGTATATATTTTTTTCATATTTGTGGTTTTTTACCTATACTTGTATATTTTGATCTACTGTATGTCTTTGTGGTACTGAAGAAAAGACATTTTATGATCTGTATATTTCATTTGTATTTGTAAGGTAACTAAGTAATCTAGTCACTACTAAATATTTATTTTTCTGTCTTGTTTGTTCATATAAGTGATAGCTGGTAAATATAGGATGTATTACCATAATGTAAATGCATATACATTTAACTTTCTTGATATAGTCCAATACTAAAAGGAAATATGTTTTGATTAAAAACTCTCGTGATTGAACAATACTATAAAATCCTTTTTTCCACAAAATTTGATAAAAAAAAAGTAGTATTTAGAGGTCACCAGTGTGACCTATAATTGTATTTGCCCTTTTTTAGAAGGTGTTAATTTTTAGAAGGCTATGGCGTATTTCCCTGTAAGCCTAGCAACTAGTCAGTTGAGGCTCTAGTTTTGTTGCAGCCTTACAATGTCATACTGGAATTTTTGAAAAAAAATCACGGGAATAACTCCACTGGTGAAGCGTTTAAAGAGCGAAGTAAATGATGAAACTTTTCCTAGTTTCTTTGCTGTTCACTGTTATAAGATAGAATTTTTCCCCAAGGCTAGTGATTAGGAAACTCTATAGGGCACATGTGAAATTAGCAACCCTATCACTGGTTCGGAATTTAAGAACTCAGTGTTTACTGACTGAAATGATAGAGATTTTCACAGGTTTCTGCAATATGCTATTTGTTAGGAGTTGACTCAGACCATCTGGTATTCCATTCGATGATGGGATGAACGTATCTATATTCCTCGGAAGGGGATAGGGGTCCCAAAATTCTGACTCGAATGTCACCGAAAGGGTGACTGATTGACTTGAATTCTCCTATCCCTGAATTTGTGTGGTTTATGATCTTTGATCTATTATCTTGATTTCTCTCTTCATTGCTCCCCTAATGTATCACTCAGTTAACATGTGGATGGTGAAGCATCCTTAAAAGTATGATAAAACCAATGGAAGATAGAGGCAGAACATCTGGTACTCGTGTCTCAGGCAATGATTATATCTCAATCAACTGTAACAAAATCCTTTCCAAAGCAGGCAGGGACTTTTCAGCCTGAACCACTGTAGGTCTGCATTGACCTTCTGGTTTCTGCTTTCTCAGGGATGATTTCCCTTTTAGGATTACATTAATGGGGTCATTATTGGAAGGGTCCTTCAGACCTAATGATGCTAGATTACTCTGCGATCTCTGATAATTGATGCTGTTTATGTGCTGAACCACAGTCTTCTTTTTTGTAGGTGTGAATCAAGTGCTGATTGTCCATTTGCACAACAAAGTGCCTTCCTTGAGCATGTGTTTGAAATCCGGAATGGCACCATTTACTACCTGTAGCTTGGTAGTTGATGGTCTTATTTATATCCTGCTCGAGCAATACACTCATTGGAGAGAGGTATTGTTAGTGTTGCATCTGAACTAAGGAATTTTTTAATTTCTGAAATGCTGCTTCTTTATCATCTGACAAACATAAGGTTTTGGGTTTTCCTTTTCATCATTTGTTTAAGGGAGATAGGGGTGTAGGTGGTTGAGTTTTAAACAATGATAGTAATTGATCATGCTAGTAAACTACTACAGTCCTTTAATGTTTCCTTTCTTGTAAAACTAGCAATAACATGGACCTTTGTTGGCAGGGGTTTTACATCTGAGAAACTTGTTTTTTGACCATGCAGATTTTACCTTGTCAGACAATTAACCAATTTTCTTTGAGGTTCTCGATGAATTGTTTTTTGCAGCTAAAGTACCATCTTTAATTGGGTCCCAAACCAGGACTCGATCAAAGTAAATGATGCAACAAGGTATTTCTGCTAGGATGTCGTTCAGAAGGCGTTGAAATAAGGCACCTATCTTTTGACGGTTAATAAAAAACTGTTAGTAAAAGTATTTGTCATGAAGGGGATGATGATTGTTGTCTTTTCTACATACTCTATTGCTACCAGGACTTGATAGAACATCATGAGATTGATTTTCGAAAATATTATTGGCCCCTTAAGCTGATTAGTTAGGTCAACAATATTAGGTACTGGGTCTTCTCTAGTACTTTTTGTAAGTCAAGTTGCTGATCGTCACTACAGGGCTGCCATGTGCTATTTCCTTTAGTCTCCATAAAGATATGAGCTGCCATCAGTCTGGAGACTTTCAGATTATTGCCTGCATTCTCTATGTCACGTAATAATTGCTTTGCACGGGCTAGTTTTTTGGAGCCAACCATTTGAATTGTGCGTCCAACAGAAATTCATGAAAAAGACCAAGAAATTTGGGGTCCTTGCATGGAGTTAGTAGATGTCATTGGAGTGATGTGGCCTATAAGGGGATCTCTTTGAAAGTTTCTCTCTCAATATATCTACTGCCACACATATGCCTTCAGGAAATCTTGTCCGCATTGTACAAAGGTGATGTCTATAGTGAGAAATGTCCAACTGAAGGGTTAGCCAGTGAACGCTACTTCACGTTGTTTATTCAGTATATCTTTAGGAAGGCACCATTTGCAGTAAACACATGGAGATTGTTGGGAGTGGATAAACTTGTTCGTTCGAGGTGGCTAGGACAAATTATTTGCATGGCTCGGTAGCAACAAAGAATTTCATTTTGGACATTTCAGCAGGGGAGTGGAAGCAGAAAAAGTTCTCTATTCCTATTTAGTGAAAGAAAGACAGTACAAAAAGATTCGTTTCCATGTTTGAGGCAACCAGTCTGGCCATCGCTGATGGTTAGTTACGTAATTCTGCTTCATGATTTTTAACATCATATACTGTTGCTTACACTTTCGAGCCTCAATACCGAATCTCAAATGGAAGAAACAAAGGCCTAATTTTTTTTGGATTGTAATCTCTGATGTGTAGATGCTTGACAAAACACTTGTAATTCCTTTCATTGCGTATGGGAGTGGTGACGCAGTCTTGCTCGTTATCAGCTATGGGTGGTTGAGTGAGTTATGCTGTTGTCTGGATCAGGTGAACCTTATTTACGCTATGTAGAAAACCCTGTTGGGCAAAATTTGATGCATTTGGAACTGCTGGAACTGTTTTGTTTGGTAACTTTGCACTGAAAAAGTAAATCTAAAACATTTAGTTACTCGAAAAAGAGATGTTTTTTTAGTGATGCAAATGTTCAAGAACAAAACTGTACAAGGAGGCAAATGTCCATGGATGCAATTGTCCATGCATACAAATTCCAGGGACGCGATTACCGAGAGACAGAAATGTCCAGGGATGCAATTGTCCAGAATGCAAATGTCTAGGGCGCAAATATCCGAGACACTAATATCCTGCTACCCTCTTTGTGGGCATCATTGACAGGAATTGTTACTAGTCGTCAGAGTTTCTTATTGTCATGTGAGGGTCGTTAATCTCCTATTGCCCTTCCTACGTTATTCAAAAATTTCCCGACTTTCAGGGGGGAGAGCATACTTAGGAATGACCTTAGCTGGGCTTTCAGAGGTCTAAAATTAATAATGGAGTCTAGCTCTGATAACCAATCAGATATTTGTTCGAAGACGTCCTCAGGTAGAAAATTTAGTACAGCGTCTGCTATTCATGGCAGTGATCTTCTTTAACCTAAAGATATTTTATGCCTGAAAGAATCAAGTCTCTGGGATGTTTAATTAAAAAGGAGGTAGGTGGATGGAGGCAGTGCATGTCATTTCATAGGGACAGTTGCCAGTGTCTGGCATCTTTAATCACCCTGGAGTCATTCTTTTTCTAGACAGGATTTGGGCAGAAACGCTGAGTTGTACTGAGTAATTTTTACACATATACCGGACGGAAGGCCATTCCTTGACAACGGAAAAATAGCAGGAATTATTTGCATCTAAAAAGGTGAATGATTAAAAGCCAGTTGTGTAAAGTTTAGGAACATATTTTGAACATCTGAATTGAATTATATATTGGTTCTATTTTTAAAAATTAAATACTGTCGTTCCTGGAAAAAAAAAGTGTCTTATTTTCCACTTCAGCTTGTGATTATTGTTAGTCCATTTTCATTCCGTCCACAGAAGGTCAAGTTTTTATGACCAGAATATCGTTGTGAGACACTGGGTAATGGTTTCCATGATGAGATCAGCAATGTGCAAAGATTCCAGTACTCTCTCTCTCTCTCTCTCTCTCTCTCTCTCTCTCTCTCTCTCTCTCTCTCTCTCTCTCAATAGAGAGAGAGAGAGAGAGAGAGAGAGAGAGAGAGAGAGAGAGAGAGAGAGAGAGAGAGAGAGAGAGAGAGAGAGAGAGAGAGAGAGCGAGTACTGGAATCTTTGCACATTGCTGATCTAATCATGGAAACCATGAGATCAGCAATGTGCAAAGATTCCAGTACTCTCTCTCTCTCTCTCTCTCTCTCTCTCTCTCTCTCTCTCTCTCTCTCTCTCTCTCTCTCTCTCTCTCTCTCTCTCTCTCTCTCTCTCTCTCTCAATAGAGAATTTTCAGATAATTACTCGTTTTATTGCAATCCAATTTTCAATATTTTTATTTTTACATAAAATTATATAATTCATCCAAAGTAAATTCCTGGGTAATGGTTTCCATGATTAGATCAGCAATGTGCAAAGATTCCAGTACTCGCTCTCTCTCTCTCTCTCTCTCTCTCTCTCTCTCTCTCTCTCTCTCTCTCTCTCTCTCTCTCTCTCTCAATAGAGAGAGAGAGAGAGAGAGAGAGAGAGAGAGAGAGAGAGAGAGAGAGAGAGAGAGAGCGAGTACTGGAATCTTTGCACATTGCTGATCTAATCATGGAAACCATTACCCAGGAATTTACTTTGGATGAATTATATAATTTTATGTAAAAATAAAAATATTGAAAATTGGATTGCAATAAAACGAGTAATTATCTGAAAATTCCTTATTAGAAAGATCTCTAAAGCTATCGTGACATGAAAACATGAAATGTAATCTAGTCTACTTAACATAAATTTTATATGTTTATAATGCACACCACTATTAAACAGAAATGAGATTTACCTTTATAGCTAGTTAAAGACTGGATATCTTAGGTCTTTTGTTTTCTGGTCGTAGTTTGGACCACGAAAAAATGTTAGGTTAAAATGAATTTATTTAATATTCTCATAGTATTTTTTTCGTTAAAGGGGTCTTTAAAAAATAGATTTTCCTATAATAAATTACAATGATAAGGAGAAGGGTTCCTTCCTAAAAAGGAAATTTCGTCTTGCAGGAGTTATAAATAACAACAGGAACGTGTGCCGTGAATTAGGAAACTGGTTTTATTTACTAAAAGATGGGGTAAGGAAGCTCTTTAGAAATACTCTAAACTTTATGCAGTAAGTTCATTTATACAGAATCTACATTAACCTTTTAGCAGACACTTATAACAAAAGAATTAATTATTTTTGCCGTAGCTCTTTGTATTTTAACTAGTTCCATTTTATTTTTTGTGATATAATTTACTTTACCAAAAGTTCTCAATCCTACGATTATCCTGATTTTGATTTTGGATTTGTGTCTTAGGAAACATTATCTGTCCAAAGTACGTATATTCATTAACAACCTCTTGAGGTTCGTCTATAGCCCTTATTTTTGTCTTGGAATTTTCATTCAAAATTATCTTCTATATTCTCATTAATTTTCAGTCTCGTATTTCTGCTTGCTTAGTGTAAATAACTTAGGAGGGATGGGGTCTACGTGTCTGACTCCTTTTTCATTTTGATTTTTCTCACTATCTTCATACAATTTTAAAATTACTTTACTCCCCGTATAGATTATCTTCAAGTGTTCTAACATATGATTCATACATTCATTGTTTTAAATGGCTCTCACAACTGCTAGAGTTTGGACATAATCATAAGCTTCCTCGTAGTTGGTAAATACCATACATAGTTGTTTGTCATATCCAGTTGATTTTTCAATTAGCTGTTTAATTACATGGATATGCTCAATTGTTGAATACCTATTTCTAAAGCTTGACTTTTTTCTTGGTTGATTAATATCTAGCTTTCTCTCTTTTTGATCTAAAAGGATCTTTGTAAATATTACATATATCACTGAGAGTAAAGTTATTGGCCAGTAATTTTTCAAGGCGTTTGTGTCTCCCCTTTTGTGAATTATATTATTGATTAAGCTTTTCCAGAGTGCAAGTACAGACCATTGTTGCAGACAGTTTGTGTAAAGATCATCATAGTTCGCTAGATAACGACTCCTTGGACTTGAGCAAATGGCCTATCTTAAAATTATTGAAAAATAGCATTTTAAGATAGTCCATTTGCTCAAGTCCAATGAGTCATTATCTAGCGAACTATGTTCTATGGTTGTTTATAAATTTGTGTGTCTGAAGTGTAGTTCGGAATATGTGGGTAGATCGACAAAACTGTTGTCTACCAGAACCTTTGAACATAGAGGCATTAGTTCAAGGACCCTTCTACCGCTGGGTAAGCCTTCTCATTCCTCTATAAGAGATCATTGCCATGGAGTGTGTAACACCAATTTTATTCATCTTGATTTTAGTATTATATGTAAAGCTCGATTTGAGACAGAGCTAAGATTATTGGAAACATTTTATATAGCAAAACTTACACCAAAACTAAACCTAGATAACTCTGCTTTCAGCAGAAAACTGTTTTAAGTACTATTTATAATTCTAAATTATCTTATTTTTCTCATGTCTTTTACCAATGTTTTTTATTGCTTGTATCAATGTATGTTTTTAGCTTTACAAAACCTGATGATGGACAAATTGTCCGAAACGTTGTAATAAAGGTGATTGGATGAAGATGATGTTTCGATTTGTGCTTGCACTACAGTTCCTCATTAAACTGCGTTTCCCCTCGTCTGAGAATTAAGCCTACCTGACACTTGCGCACATTTTTGCCACGCATTGGCACGCATTAAAAGTGGCACGCACTGGGGTTATTCCCGCACTGTTCACGACCAGTTCACTCCAGTTCGCGCATCGTTCATGACAAGTTCACGCGACGTTCACGCCATGGCACGAATTGGCACGCCTAGTTCACGAGAAGTTCACGACACATTCACTCATCTTTCCGCATCATTCACGCATCGTTCACGCCAGTTAGCGCCAGTTCACGAATTGGCCACTCCATATAAAAACGGGGCTTCTCCAACCCGAGGACATTCTTGGATTGGCTTCGGAAGAGACAACAATGCTTTCTGTCAGAGACACCATTGCATTGAGGAGAAGAAACGTATCTTTTTCGTTTGTATTTTTTGTCGCCCATTATTTTTGTTTCAATAAGAAAGCATTTGATTTACATATAAATATCAGACATACAATATGTACAAGTATTAAGAAAGCATTTTATTTTAACATTAAAAGCAGCAAACATGAAAAGTTTTTAGGCTGTTGATTTTAATGTAATAGAGAAAAAAGTGTGTTGAAATAAGAAATAATTTTATTTTTACATTAAAACAGCAAACAGAAAAAATTTGTTTTTCTCTTCATTTTAAGGTAAAAAAGGAGAATAAGTATGTTGATGAAATAAAACATCATTTTTAAGTTTGCTGTTTGAATGTCAAACAGCAAACTTAAAAATTTCTTGTGTTTATTTTTTCAGTTCATTTTTATTTAAAACAAAAGTTTTGGCTCTTGATTGGTAATAGAGGAAAATAAGTGTGTGCATGAAATAAGACATCATTTTATTTTTACATTCAAACAGCAAATATAAACAATTATCAGGTTTATATTTTTTTTTTCCTTTTCATTATTTTTTTCGTTTCCTTTTTGCTTCTCTTCATTATAAAGTTATAGAAATAGTTTGAAATAAGATATCATTTTCTTTTCATATTAAAACAGCAAATATAAAAATTTATTAGGTTTATTTTTCTTTCCTTTTTATTAATTTTTTTCGTTTCCTTTTTGTTTCTCTTCATTATAAAGTTATAGAAATAATTTGAAATAAGATAAAATTTTTTTCACATTAAAACAGCAAATATACAAATTTATTAGGTTTATTTTTCTTTCCTTTTCATTATTTTTTTTTCGTTTCCTTTTTGTTTCTCTCAATTATAAAGTTATAGAAATAGTTTGAAATAAGATATAATTTTTTTCATATTAAAACAGCAAATATAAAAATTTACTAGGTTTATTTTTCTTTCCTTTCCATTAATTTTTGGGTTTCCTTTTTGTTTCCCTTCATTATAAAGTTATAGAAATAGTTTGAAATAAGATATAATTTTTTTCACATTAAAACAGCAAATATAAAAATTTATTAGGTTTATTTTTCTTTCCTTTTCATTAATTTTTTCGTTTCCTTTTTGTTTCTCTCAATTATAAAGTTATAGAAATAGTTTGAAATAAGATATAATTTTTTTCACATTAAAACAGCAAATATAAGAATTTATTAGGTTTATTTTTCTTTCCTTTTCATTAATTTTTTCGTTTCCTTTTTGTTTCTCTCAATTATAAAGTTATAGAAATAGTTTGAAATAAGATATCATTTTCTTTTCATATTAAAACAGCAAATATAAAAATTTATTAGGTTTATTTTTCTTTCCTTTTTATTAATTTTTTTCGTTTCCTTTTTGTTTCTCTTCATTATAAAGTTATAGAAATAATTTGAAATAAGATAAAATTTTTTTCACATTAAAACAGCAAATATAAAAATTTATTAGGTTTATTTTTCTTTCCTTTTCATTATTTTTTTTTCGTTTCCTTTTTGTTTCTCTCAATTATAAAGTTATAGAAATAGTTTGAAATAAGATATAATTTTTTTCATATTAAAACAGCAAATATAAAAATTTACTAGGTTTAATTTTCTTTCCTTTTCATTAATTTTTGGGTTTCCTTTTTGTTTCCCTTCATTATAAAGTTCTAGAAATAGTTTGAAATAAGATATAATTTTTTTCACATTAAAACAGCAAATATAAAAATTTATTAGGTTTATTTTTCTTTCCTTTTCATTAATTTTTTCGTTTCCTTTTTGTTTCTCTCAATTATAAAGTTATAGAAATAGTTTGAAATAAGATATAATTTTTTCACATTAAAACAGCAAATATAAGAATTTATTAGGTTTATTTTTCTTTCCTTTTCATTAATTTTTTCGTTTCCTTTTTGTTTCTCTCAATTATAAAGTTATAGAAATAGTTTGAAATAAGATATCATTTTTTTTCACATTAAAACAGCAAATATAAAAATTTATTAGGTTTATTTTTCTTTCCTTTTCATTAATTTTTTCGTTTCCTTTTTGTTTCTCTTCATTATAAAGTTATAGAAATAGTTTGAAATAAGATATCATTTTTTTTCACATTAAAACAGCAAATATAAAAATTTATTAGGTTTATTTTTCTTTCCTTTTCATTAATTTTTTCGTTTCCTTTTTGTTTCTCTCAATTATAAAGTTATAGAAATAGTTTGAAATAGGATATTTTTTTTTTCACATTAAAACAGCAAATATAAGAATTTATTAGGTTTATTTTTCTTTCCTTTTCATTAATTTTTCGTTTCCATTTTGTTTCTCTCAATTATAAAGTTATAGAAATAGTTTGAAATAAGATATCAGTTTTTTCACATTAAAACAGCAAATATAAAAATTTATTAGGTTTATTTTTCTTTCCTTTTCATTAACTTTTTCGTTTCCTTTTTGTTTTTCTTCTTTATAAAGTTCACGACACTTCCTGCATCGTTCACTCCAGTTCACACCAGTTCCCGTACTGTTCACTCCAGTTCACTCCAGTTCGCGCATCGTTCACGACTATTTCACGACTATTTTGTGCGTGCCAATGCGTGCCACAAACTTTAAACATTTCAAAGTTCTGGGCATGCATGGCACGCACTGGCACGCCAGTTCCAGCACTATTCACGACATTTTCACGACTCGTTCACGCGAGTTCGCGCATCAATGCGTGCCAGTGCGTGCCACGAATGTGTGCAAGTGTCAGGTACCCTTTACAGAACTACCATTTTAATAATAATAATAATAATAATAATAATAATTATTATTATTATTATTATTATTATTATATCCTAGTACATTCAATCGAATAATATAGTTTTAGTGACAAAGGGTAAAACCGATACTCATATAAAAAACTAAAAATAATACCACGAATAAACTTTGAAAGATTAAGAGAAAGTTTTTTTTTCCGGTAACCATCGTTTCAAATTCCTCTTGTGCAAAATGATAAATTATGATTTAAAGTAAATGTAAAACGATTTTATCCTAAGAGTAACACTTTATGCGAATGCAGTCATTAAAGAATTCAAAGAAATTTATGTTTTGTTCAGAAAATTATGATTAAAACTTTATCTGATTCTGAGATCCGTTTTTTTTAAGATAACGGACTTATGAAAAACAGATATAATGAATAGAATCTGTAAGTCCTAAATTATACTAATTGGGCTTAATAGTCTCAACATTGCATTTTTTTCTATACATTGAAGCTCCTTTTAGTTAAAGATTTTAAAATGATTTTAGAAATAAAAGTATGTTCATAATGCCGGATAATTTCAGATATTTTTTTTTTTCGAATAAATCTTCGGAATTTGCCTCATATACTGAAATCGTTATCTCTCTTATTTAGAAACAGATTTGTTTTGCTTTGATTGCTCATTTGAAAAAAACAATGAACAAACTACTTTTTCTTATTTAGTAATTAAGGCCCGGTAATGTAGATGTCTTAAAATGTTGTTTTCCTTTCTTGTTTACTCGTAATAATTGCTAAATTTAAACTCGAGAATAATAATAGTAATGATAATAACAATAAACTAAATCTTTGAAAAAATCCTCCATTACTATGACAAAATGAATATAATTTTTTTTTTACAATATTTTAAGATAAATATTGTGCTTAGGAATATTTTTTTCAGTAGAATTAGATCGATCTTTTATCGAGGCAACATGACTGTAAATCACATGAATGATTCAAAGGATTATTGGAACATGTCACAAACTGCCAGAATTTACCTACTCTAAGGATTTCTCTCTGAAATATTTCCTATTTTTTTTATATATATTATTATTATATATGACAATATCCATGCATTCATATTATCGGTTCCATTTTTCAAAAGTACGAAAGGTAGTTTTTTTTTTTTTTTTTTTTTTTTTTTTTTTTTTTTTTTTTTACACATATGAAACAAGTTGGTAGGTAATGTAGTATTTTATATTTATTTACCAATTTGTATATCTATTTATTTGTGTCACTCTTCTAATATGCATTCTGGAACGCTGGCTAAAGCCATAATTCTACTTTCCACGCAACTGCATAAAAACGGTTTGGGAAAACGATATAGGTGATTTTATAAAACAAGCTGAAGAATAATTTAAACGCCAACTCACTTGACCAGAGTAGGTTTTTTTTTCTCTCTCTCTCTTTCCTGTTTAGTAAGAAGATAAAGGAGGGCGAGTAAATCGAGGAAGAAGAGAAGTAGACCCAGAAAAGTAGAAAAAAACCTAGAAAAAAAGTTAAGCTTTGGTAAATATAACTAAGAAGGTGACAATTAGTAATCCTTGCGACACTGTTCTTCTGAAACCGACTATGTTGTATCTGATTGGAAATATCCACCATTGGTCCTTAGCTGGATAACATTGCAGCATCGAAAAGAAGCTTTCTTTTCTCATGAAATGTTGGTCTGACCAAGATTGTTATACCACTTCTATTTTTACGTATATTTTTTTTAAAGCCGTCAGAATGCTGGTTTCTTGCTTCAAACAAGAGTTTTAATAACTCATATTTTTATTGAAGTTTGAGATGATAGCGATCCCTAAAAGTCGGCTCGTAGTCAGCAATATAATCCTTAAACCAATTTGCTGCTTGAAAGTTATTGGCTACTACTGCATTGGTGATGGAGATTCCTATAAACAATCTTCTGGTATTGGTGTAAAATAATCGTTTCACTTATTTTTTTTATAGAATAGAAAGCAAGATTTTGAGACCAGATATGAATAGTGCATATTAATCAACAACAGCAACAATATCATATGCACCGATTCTATTCCACTGCAGGAAAAAGGCCTCAGACATGTCCTTAGTCATATTTGGGGTTTGGTCATTTTCCTCCCCATGTTGGCCAATTCGGATTTGTGATAGATGGGGATTTTAGTCGAATTGATCACAGCAAATCAACCTAATATGAGTGGCACTGACAACTTCAGTCTTTCAGACTATGGCAATGTACCAATCCTTACACCACTTAGAATTTAAATAAGTATATATATATATATATATATATATATATATATATATATATATATATATATATATATATATATATATATATATATATATATATATATATACATATATATATATATATATATATATATATATATATATATATATATATATATATATATATATATATACATATGCGTTTGTGTGCGTGTGTGTCTTCATATGTGTGTGTATGTGTGTGTGTGTGTGTGTGTGTGTGTGGGTTGGTAGGTGGGTGTGTGTGTGTGTGTGTCACTGGTAAAATTGCCCATATAGGAATATTGTCACCAAGATATTACAATTCTTTTTAATAATCAGGAAAAAAACACATCACATCAAATATAAATAATAAAACGCATAATAAACTTTATATGAAATTACGCCATGAAGAACAGTTTATCACAACATTTAGAAAGACTCATTTACTGAAAAATTTTATGAGTCATGTGGAAGGGAACGTAAATATCTTGTTTTACCATAATAAGCATAGCAGTAATAGGCTATTTCCTTTATTCTGGAATTTATATCTGAGTATTTTTTTTTTAATTATATAGAAGTGAATTACCCCGCTCAAAATGAATTCCCTTGACTGTTGGTAGGACATCCTCATCCATATGTTCGACTGGGGGGTAGTTACTAATTTACTAAGAATATCATTAAACGTATCCACGAAGTTTGTGGGTAGTGTCAGGAGGCTAGGTGAATGCAAACTTTTTTTACTCAACGAATATTGAGCTTAAATAATAGTACTTGCAAGAAAAAAGTATAAAAACATTCAAACATATTAGTCATGGAGTGTCAGGTTTTCACAGGTTGGTTTATTAACAGTGAAGAGAAGAACAAGTGATAAGATGAAAATCAATCCCGTTTCAGTTTACAAGTGAGTATAAAACATAGGCATTACATGACTCCCTCCTAAAAATTACATACATACAAGTGATAAAGGGTGCCGTACTCTTAAAGCGCGTACTATGGATGGGTAATCAGGAAAGATAATACAGGTTTCTGGCAATGTAAGGAGACCCAGTCTTCTTTACCTCGCAGATTAGGCAAGAATGCTTTCGGCATACGATGCATCACGAGGAAAGGGCCCAAGTAAGTGGGCTTTATTGGTGGCTTGCTAGGATGGTTGCACAGGAAAACGTATGTTTCCGAGTGCAGATCTACCTGGTATGTATTGCTTAGCTGAAAGTTTGTAAGTCTGGTGGTACGAAGTATATTTTTCAACAACATGATGTAGGCGCAGGAGACTGTCGGAGGAGGTTGCAAAGGAAAAAAAATTGACAGGGATGACCAACGGGGATACCATACACCATATCATCTGCCAGGACATCCAGGGTCTTTAGGAGTGATCCATAGTCCTAGAAGGACCATTGGAAGCTTTGTAAACCAGTTGGAGTCCTTGCAGTGGTACATCAAAGCTACTTTGAGGGTGCAATGACAACGTTCAAACATTCCATTGGCAGCTGGATTGTAGGTGTTTGTCTGATGTAGGATAATTCCAAGGAAGTTTTCTAATGAAATCCACAATTGAGAGGTGAAAGTGGTATCGCTGTCAGAAGTAATATACTCAAGAACCAAATCTCACTATGCATCCTGAGAGTAAGGCAAATGCTCATGAGGTGGATATTGTAGTTTCCATGGAATAGCTTCAGGCTAACGAGTGGAGTTGTCAATGATGGGAAACAGGTAACGATATTCTTGTGATGTTAGTAGGAGCCAAAATACACCAACATAAATGTGGGCAAACCAACGGTCAGGATGAAGAAAGGCACCCACTTCTGAATCCATGTATTAATGAACTTTTGAGATTTGGCATGAAGTACATGAATAACAGCGCGGGAGATGTGAAAGCCCATGAAGGAAATCAAACAGCTGTCGTCTTATGGGAGCATGTATCTACGGTCTAGGACTACCAGCGCTAACGTCACAGAGGATGGTGGAGGGATATGCAGGATGTCCTATATGATTGATATTCTGTATCTTTTCATTGGCCTTCTGCCAAGTCCTCTTAATCTAATCCTGGGTGAATGGCAACCAATGTGTTTCTTGACAAGGCTTCATCATTGGAATTCATTTTTACTAGGACATATCAAAGGGTACAATTGTATTCAGCCAGGGTTGAGAGATGTTGACATTGGCGGGCAGAGCAGGCATAGGGCTGTTGAGTGAAAGTGCGTACCAGAGCCATGTGGGCATGGCGAATGACAAAGGGCATACCCTCCAAGAACTAGCGAAAGTGACGAACAAACAAATGCACCGCTATCAGTACACAGTCGAAGGTAGAGAAGGTGTATTCGGCATTGAATAGTTTTTTACTGAAGAAGGCCACTGTGCGCTGCGAGCCGTTGATCAACTGCTCGAGTACTGCCGCAATAGCAACGCAGCTGGCATCAGTGAAGAGATGGAGAGATGCATGTGTCACAGGAAAAGTTAGTTGCAGAAGGCCGCATCTTGGAAGGGACCTCACTTCAGGTCCTTAGGCTTAGCCTTGAGGGAGGCGTAGAAGGAGGCAAGAGTGGCGGTGAAGGGTGGTAGGAAAAACTGACAATAGTTTATCATGATCAAAAATTCTTGTAGTGCTTTAAAGGTCGAGGGAGTGGAGAAGTTTTGAACAGTTGTTACCTTCTCAGGGAGGGGGTGGACTCCTTCAGGAGTGATGCAGTGCCTTGAGAATGATACTTTTTTTTGGTGCCAAAAGTACTTTGTCTTACCAGACTACAAGGCTGTTCTGTTGTTAGCGGTCGACCACGATGCGTAGAATACGGAGGTGTTCCATTTTGGAGGAAGAGAACACATGTATATCATCAATGTAGCATACATAGAAAGAGGTGTTGCCAAAGTTTTCGTCTATGAGATGCTGAAAAGTGGCCCCAGTATTACGAAGGCCGAAATAGAGGTAATTGAAAGTGTGGTGGCTTTGGGTATGTCTTCTGGGTTCAAGAGCACCTGGTAATACCCCTTAAGGAAGGAGGCTGTGAGTAGAGAAAATCTTCGCTTTCTACATTTAAGATATCATGTCAGCGAGGTTTGGGTGGTGATGGTGATCTGGTTGTGTCTGCATATTCCTCACTTGTAATCCCCACAAGTTCGCACAGAGCCATCTTTATCTAGAATGATATCTAATGGTAATGACCATGGGCCTCAGGCCTTATGGCAAAAGCCAATTCTTTTCCAATTAAGGGATGCCAAACTATCCAGTGCCAGACACCTAAATCTGACGAATACTGCCCCGTCCTTTTGATATGTTGCTAAATAACGAGTTTGAGTAGGAGAGTGTAAGTATCTGTGGGTGCCCTGATGTGGAAAGTGAGGTCAGAGGGGGCTGGCTAGAGAGGTGTTGACGAGTTAGATTTATTATTGACTAGCCATCGGTAAGCAACATCCACCAGGAGCTCATAATGTTTGAGGAAATTCGTACCTAGGATTAGCAAAGGGACGTCAGCAACGAGAAAATCTCCAGTGATATTTGATGCTTCCAAACGATAATACTAAGGTCTCGTAACCATGGGTGAATATCGTAGATCCATAGGTGACTACATTCACGTCAGCTTCAGTCGATGTTGAATAGTTGTCCACTTCATCTGGAGTAGAGGCGTTGATGGATGTATTGAAGTTAGTGAAATAGCTGTCAATGATGGGAAAATATCAATATCTGAGATGGCTGCGAGTATAGGTTTGGGTAAGTGCCGTACGCAAAGGGTATGGAGTAGATTCACTTCACATGGAAGACTGTATGCAGAAGGTTGTAGGCAAGCAATACTGGTCATTCCCTTGAGGACAAGAGATGATTTTTGGTTCCCCAACGGTTGTTGAGAGACCTGAAAGAAAGTTTTGCCATATGGGTTGCAGATGATGGCACGTACTACTCCAGGAGGTATGATTTTAGGGCGTCGTACGTTATTGGAGTGTCCTCCTGCTCGCACAGCCAATCGTAGATTTCTAGGTATCATTCTCAGATATCACCGTGAGAATGTAATCTGCTTTGGTAATTTACTGGGCCACACCCTTGCGAAACTGAACTTCAGCACACTTGAACCAAGTGAATGCATCTCCGCTGCTGAAAGACAGTAGTTTCAGTGGTGTGGCATTGATGGTATAGTCAGTGTTGGAAGGTTACATCAACAAACCGTAAGGAAAAGTGGTAAGAGGGAGAGGGGACGGAGGAGGACACTCTGATGATCACCTATGCGCAAAGCGCCGGTTAGGTGATACTTGAGAAGGATGTGAAAGCATCTAAAATTTATTAAACAGACATCAGGCTTAAATACTGAGACTTGTGAGCAAGAACTTAAAAAAAGTTATAACAAAGCTAGGGATTAACTATCAAGTTTATACAGGTTGATTTATTAACATATCAGGGAAGAGAGAGATAAGATAACAATCAAAACCATTACAGTGTACGAACGTGTATGAAACACATGCAAAACTTGTTATTTGTGTGTTGTAAAAAACTTTCAATGTAGTTATAGACGTTCCAAAAACAGATTGAAAAAGAGAGTCTAGCTGCGTGGGTGTAGCAGGCTGACTGTTGTTCTTCCTTTGTTTTTCTACTCTCATTTCTCAATTCCGAGCAATATAGCTTCAAAATAAAACAGAAATCCCTGTGGTATTGTATAATCACCTGAAACTTATAAGTGATAACACCAAGGATTGGTTATTGTTGTAAAATTATTTTTATTTTAAGACCAAAGGCAACATTTACCTTATTTTGTAATGATTTTGAAAAAAAAAATGGAAGATATTCATAAAGAGAAACATAATGGATAAGTGCCATTATTTCCCAGATGTAACAGTTTTCAAAATCAACTGATATCTTGTATTTAAGTTTCTTTAGCATCTACTCGATCTTTCATTGACAAATGAGTATATTAATTCAATTGTTTCAAAATTTCAATGTGGTCGCCAGAAGTTTCTCATGTAGTTCCGACTTAATTATTTGAATGTTTCGTTGGCTACTCTCCCATTCTATGACTGCACTGTCATTTTTGTCCCACGTTCATTATATATAAAATATAGCCTATCAACGAGCATGTTGTTTGAATTTTTTCTTCTTTTTTTTTTAATTATTAACTCATGTAGCTCTATTCCACTATCGTACATTTGAAAAAAAAAATTATAGAAATTTCAGAAAGTCAATTGGGCTATTACTATAAGATTCAGGGCCTCTGTAACACGGTTTTTTGGACTTTGCTCCTTATCAAAGCATCGGATGTAGCTGAAAGTTAACATATGTATATTTTACAACCACACAAATTTTGTCAGCATTATCAATAACCTAAACCCGATAGTTTTAATTTTTATAGAGTAAAAATTATCTTGCCGACGCCATGGCCAGTGATAACGAGCCAAGAGTCGAAAACATTCATTACGTAAGCAATGTAAACACCTTTTGACAAAATTTTGCTCCGCCCATCCACCAGACACCCATTCACCTTGTTCCATCGGCTCTGAAACCCATAACAGTCAAGAATGCTAACAGGCTTACGACTTCCAACTTTATACAGTCAAGAGAAAGCCCGTGGCCATATTTGCTATAGCCTGAATAGGTAATTATTCAGTTTCTAGTTTAAATCCAATGTTTATGGTCTGATTTGTATTTAGCGTAACATGATTATAATACTTGTAATGTCATTCAGACTCTTGAACATTTCCATTAACTATTCACTATGCCACCAAGAGAGAGAAAAAGAGAGAGATTGTATGTAGAGTCTTTATATAACTATTTTTGTTAAAATAAAAATTTGGTGCTAAAATCTCCATCAGACCAACGGATCATCCGATATAATTTTTTTTTTTCTTCTTCTTAGGCCGTACGACCGTGTTGGCTATGTTTTGGGCATGACTGCAGGTGCAGTGAGGGTCACCGTCAACCGTGCCTCCAGTTCCGTTCCTTCACCATCGTCAGGATCACAAGTGCCGCCTGTCTTTGATAAATTTACGATTGGTGCCATTCGTCGCTGTATCCACAGAAAGTTTGCCGAAAAGGAGCATTTTACTGTTGGTTCCTTGACAAATGACCTCAAAACAGATGGCATTATTCCGGAAATGACATCATGGGCTTCAGTACTTCGACTCTTGCATTCTATGGGATTCAAGTATAAAACTTCCCAACGTAAGATGTAGGTAAGGAAGGAATCTCTGGAAATTGTATGCCGCCGGATAACTGCTCTCCGTGATCTACAACGCCAGCGGGAGGAGGGGAGAGTGGTCGTTTACGTAGATGAAACCTGGTTCACGACGAGGATGGCCCACAACAAGGAATGGGCAGACACTACGCAAGATATCACCAGCCCCACTTACAGTCGTCGGTTTCCTCCTGGAGAAGGTGAGCGTTTTGTGGTGGTGGCAGCTGGCACGAATGAGGGCTTTATAGATGGTTCATACCTGTGCTACCTGGACAAGACCAATCAGCGAGACTACCATGGCGAGATGAATGCAAAGTTGTTCAAACAGTGGCTAACGACGCAACTTATGCCATCCCTTTCCGAGCCATCTGTACTTGTGCTTGATAATGCATCATATCAACATATCATAGCACACTGCTCGAGGAGAGTCAATGCCCCACATCAGCAACCAAAAAGGCAGATCTCGTCAGGTAATTATAATGACTTCCAATATACATATACATATACATATACATATACATATATATATATATATATATATATATATATATATATATATATATATATATATATATATATATATATATATATATATATATATATATATATATATATATATATATATATATATATATATATATACATACAATGCTCCTCTTCGAAATGACGGGATTGTCGAACTGCTCCTGCCCACACTTCTGGGGTAACAGAAAGCCTGGCTTCCTCCAACCTGTCCTGCAGGTCTGATCGAGTAATTCGACGGAGGGAGGAACGTACGTGTCTCTTCATGAACCCCCACACCTGTTCAATTGCATTGACCTCTTGGCCCCATTCACGGATGTTGTTGTCAATCTCATACCTTCGCTCCGGCCGATTTTTTTGGCAAATAAGCAGCAGCTCCGAGCATGTGGCAGAAGGAATGATACCATACTTCATCTTTAGCTTCAACATCGGCAATAACATACCCAGTTGCCATAATTAGTCAGCTTAATGAAATAACCTATCATCTAATGTTTAACTTAATTTCTGAGGAGGCCATGACTTATTGCACAGTGAAAAAACATGACAAAGACTTTATGAAAGGCAGAACGATACATAAATGTGGGTGGGTATCTGTGCTAGCGTAGTAATACTACTGTAGCAGTAGTGCCGCAACAGTAGTATACATGAATTAAACGTTTAGGCCAACTGCTGGGATCCTTGAGGATCATTTAGCACTACTTACAACTACTCGAGAAATTAGTTATTTATAGCCAGAATTTTAATTTTCTGATCCAACAATGCCCATGATAGCTTTCAGTGTTATCCGGAATTATAACGAGGCCAAAGTGGGTGGAGCCTCATGAAGTCATCATTCTGACGGGATAGAATTAAAAAAAATAAACTGCTCAACATAACTACTCTTTGCGGAATAATAACTTCTTAGCGTAGCTGATTCCTTTAGCATTAAAGGTAAGAAGTGTAAAAAATAACATTTGAATTGAAAATAAAAAAAAAAACAAAAGTTGATAATTCTAATAGTAACACATAGGTAAAATGATGAATGATTAGGAAAAAAAGAATTAGAATGATTGTGTGAATATGAATGCGCGCTGAACACACGTCCAGTAATCTTTTCCAAGTTTTGTATTAGTCGAATGAAAGTCGTAGATATAATTACTTTCATCTATTACTTTTCTTTTTTTCTTCGTTGACTGTATGAACTTTGCCATTTCGGGATGGGCACATTCAGAAACTAAAGTACTGAACTTACAGCACACTATATATATAGTACCATACTAAAGAGAGAGAAGAAAAAAAAAAGAGACCGTTAAGCATGACTAATGGAGTAATTAGAAAATGAGCATATTACTTTATCATAAAAGCCAATAAGGTATAAACTTTCAACACAGAGGTGCAGTAAATGGTAATAACAATCCCTTACAAGACTTATTTTCTTTAGAATTTGGACCAAATGTCGTTGGACCAAAAGTCCATCGGACAAAAAGACATTGGACAAAAAGACGTGGACGAAGTGTCGTCGGACGAAGTGACATCGGACAAAAAGACCACCCACCATTTTGTTGGTTTGTTCATTATGACAATTATCAGTGGAGAGGTTTCAGAGTTCATAAAGGTGTACTGCTTTGCTTTTATTTAAACTTTTGTGTCATTGTTGGCAGAGGTATAGCCTTCGTTACGTATAGCCAATCATCGATCGAGAAAAAGGGAAGAAATGCCGCCATAAGTTACGTAACGAGTGCGTTTGAAACCTTTTCTCTGAGTAAGTTTGCCCGTCTTCAAAAAACGTTACTTTTACATTATAAGTACCAAATTTATTCAACCTACGTAATGCAGAATATAGTCAAAATTTAGGTGTAGATATAATGTGCATTCTGAATAAGCGTTATATTTATGAAATTCAAAGATAAAAAATTATTGCGAAAAAACCGTGTTACAGAGGCCCTGAATCTCATAGTAGTATTTTCGTTATTAAGAGTAGTTATAAGACAGGCAGGTAATAAAATGTCTATTAACGCAAAGAAATATTAAATGATAAACAGATGATAAAAGTTTACAGAGTTAATTCAATTTAACAGAGCCTTGCCCTTGTGGCAATATCCTTAGATGGGTAATTTTTAAGAGGCAATGATCCCAGTGGCAATTGTATGCGGCCGATACTCAATATAGCCTTTTCCTAAGGTAAAGAGAGGTATTACGGGATTTTTGCAGCCCCTACTCTTCGACCAAAGTGAATAACGTCAGCAATATTTCCTATATAAATTGAAATATAGCCCCCGTAGACTTTGTACTAACAAGTGCAACTCAGTACGAATATTGTTTATGAGATCGGCATTGTCCCTCATTATGTTGCTAACTATCACGAAGTTCAATTTAAAGTTGCTATATTTAACAGAATATTAAGGAAGCCTACATGATAGCTGTGTCTTTTCAATTGTAGTTATTGCCATGAAATTTAGCAGGAAAAGAGAAACTATGTTTCACATCAATCACTGAAATTTCAATTTGCATATGTGAATTATTGTAGGAACAATTTACTTCACCGCCAAAAATAACCATTCACCCCATACCAAAATAAATGCTTGCTGTCGCTTTTCTATGGCCGATATCAACGTGAAAACTGGCATCGAAAAACAAAATATCCAACTCATAATCTCTGAAAATTTCTATTAAATATGTGAATAATTCTACGAGTAATTTACGGTGCCCCCGAAAATTGGCTTCCCTCCGATATCGAAAAATGGCTACTGTGACTTTTCTATGGTAATTATCAATACGAAAATTATTATGAATGTAGTTCATATAGCAACCATTAAACACTGACTGCGAAAATTATTTGGATATCTGTAAAAGTTTAGGAGTGGTTGGCAGCTCTTCACAGATTTTTAGCTAAAAGTCTTCTTTTAGGAACAAAACTGACAGCCAGGGCTTCCCTACAGTAGGTATGATCATGAAATATCGCACAAATAAAAACATATGAATATATAAATACTACCCTAAATTTTCATTAAAATATTTTTTATTGATATAGGAATTATTGACCCCGCAGCCGAAAATGCCAGCTGCCCCCACCCTCTCTCCTCACCCCAGCTCATAAATCTAAGGAGATCGAAAAATGGCTACTATGACTTTTCTATGACAGGTATAAAAAAAAAAAAATTGGTATGAATGTACTTCACATAACACCCATCAAACCTGTGAAAATCATTTGGATATCTGTAAAATTCTAGGAGTAGTTTGCTACTCCTTGCTGATTTTCTTATCTAAATATCGTCACTTACGAACAAAAGTGACAGCCAGAGCATGCCTGTAGCAGGGATATATATATATATATATATATATATATATATATATATATATATATATATATATATATATATATATATATATATATATATATATATATATATATATATATATATATATATATATATATATATATATATATATATATATATATATATATATATATATATATAAATAATCCTTAAAATTTTCATTTAAATATGTTTATTGGCATGGGAGTTATTGACCCCGCGGCCAGAAATAACATCTGACTTCACCCCCAGGTGATAATAATAAAAGGGTATGACTGGGCTATGGGGTTGGGTGAGTTTCCTTCGGAAAAATCGTGGCCTTTCATATAAAGTCACTTACTTTGTTTGCGACAATTGACTTATATTGAATCGTTCCTAATTTAAGGGGTGGTCTTTTACATTTAAATTGATATTTTTTTCCAATATTTTGACTAGTTTTAAGCCCCATTTGTTTAAGCGTCAATGATATATATCATATATTTCTATTATAATACATTTTACGATAGCCTATTACTTTGGTTTGGGTATCAACAATTATTGACTTCATTGGTCAATTATGGTCTAGGGGAAGTTACATCTTTAGGTAAGTGTTAACTCAAATCGCTCATGTTGGGAGTGGAACCTCAAGCTGTCTTACGGAAGTAGTTATCAATTTAAACTTACTCATAACACCTTTACGAGGCTCCTTCTATACTTTTTGTCCCAAATCGTACACACTCACACACTCACACGCACACACTCAGACACACACACATGTATATATATATATATATATATATATATATATATATATATATATATATATATATATATATATATATATATATATATATATATATATATATATATATATATATATATATATATGTGTGTGTGTGTGTGTGTATGTATGTATGTACACGTATTTGAGAATTACCGTTGCTCTTATAAGTACCGAAATTAAAAATGACGCTGAAATTGCTCTCCGCTAACAACGAACAGAATCTTTAGGGTCACATTATTATTGTATCTCATTTCCTATTCTCGGTATGCACCGACTTCTTAGTTGTGCTTTCTGGCCATGCGACAGCATTTATAACAACTGATAAAAGTTTAACTCTCCGACAAAAGAAGTTCCAGTAACTTGGTTTTTATTAGTGACAGTATATGTTTTTGCTTTTATATTTCTCTAGTTTTTGTTTTTATTTATTGATACTTATGTTGCCTAGGTAGTAAAATTCAAGTCATCTGATTAGGCTTGTGGCAGTACTATTTATAGTCAGCGCACGATGCAGTTAGGAAATGAGAACAAAAACTGTTACACGAAAGATTCTGTTGGTGGTTAGGGGAGTGTTATTCTAGCATCGTTTTTAATTTTGGTACTTGTAGGAGCAATGGTAATTCTTAAATGGAGCGTGACCACGTAGCAGTAGTATCCATAGGAACTATAGTAAGTTGGAATGATTTTATTTCATGGCAAACCTTTTATGTTTTCCTCACAGGGCAATATAAGCAATGGAAAGTTATTCCTAATAAAGTAAGTCTGACGTGGAATTTTATATATATTGAAATTATGAAATAATCCGATTTCAGTATTTTTAAGTATATTATTACCTTTACAATAGGTTGAAATAATATTTCAATATATTTATGTTTTAATTTACTTTACATTAAGGCAATTCAGACCTGATTGAGGACAAAAATTTATTTAAAACCTAGAATCATACATAAAATAATACATATAAACTTTCTACTTTCTTTTTAGTCTTTCGTTTACCTGTTGTCTTGTAGTTATTTTGTGTTCATATTTACTCATATTTAGAGGATACTAATTTATGGCACGTAGTACTTTAATTGGACATAGAATTGAGTCTACTTTGCTGAATGCTTCATCAGCTTTTGCATTTATTTTTATATATTTTATATATTTGTTGTTGTTATTGATATGACTTTTTTATGCTTTTGGTAGTCTGTGCTATAATTACGAAGGCATAAAAATTAAAATAATACTAGAATTATCTGAAAAATTTTGTGTACATTTTAATTTGCAATGTTTCATTTCTTATAATTTTTGTGGAAGTCGTCTATTTTGAGAGGGGGAGGGGAGTGATTTCATGTACATTTGTTTTATGTGGCATTTGTGTCTATTACATAACATTCTCTATCCTGGATCGGAGTGTCCTCCATATATCAAAGACTAGAGAAGGCAAGAGCTCATCTCCTTCAGAGTGAGGAGCATGTGGCTTGGGTAGTGTCCTAAGCATTGTATAGAAAATAAGTAAATGTGTTTTATACAGTGAGATTTATGGCCATTTCAATAGAGCTAGGAAAATCATAAATTGTTGTGCGATTATCTCGCCGTGAAAAGTGTAATCATGAACCTTTTGTAATAAAGTGGTAAAAATAGGTTCCGATGTCTAATTGTCCTCTGGTACTTGATACACACACACGCATGTATTTATATATATATATATATATATATATATATATATATATATATATATATATATATATATATATATATATATATATATATACATACATATATATATATATATATATATATATATATATATATATATATATATATATATATATATATATATATGCACACACATACAGTATAAATGTGAATATATATATATATATATATATATATATATATATATATATATATATATATATATATATATATATATATATATATATATATATATATATATATATATATATATATATATATATATATATATATATATATATATACATACACTATAAATGTGAATATATATATATATATATATATATATATATATATAAATATATATATAGATATATATATATATATATATATATATATATATATTTATATATATATTGTTACGTCTATGTGCTTTTAAGTCCGGCCTTGCTTAAGGAACTATGGGCATTAACAAAGGAAAAGAACAATGGAAAGGTCGACAGTCGGCAATAAGACAAATACCGACAAAATAGATATATTTACAATAATATTTAAATAAAGAATAATTAAAAGGAGAGCACAACATTCCCTGGAAAGGGAAATATATATATATATATATATATATATATATATATATATATATATATATATATATATATATATATATATATATATATATATATATATTGTATGTATTTTATATATACATATACTGTATGTATTTTATATATATATATATATATATATATATATATATATATATATATATATATATATATATATATATATATATATATAAAATACATACAGTATATATATATATATATATATATATATATATATATATATATATATATATATATATATATATATATATATATATATATATATACATATATATATATATATATATATATATATATATATATATATATATATATATAAAATACATACAGTATATATATATATATATATATATATATATATATATATATATATATATATATATATATATATATACATATATATATATATATATATATATATATATATATATATATATATATATATATATATATATATTGTTATACCCGCGTGCTTTTGAGTCCGGCCTTGCTTAAGGAAATCTGGACATTACCAAAGGAAAAGGACAATGGAAAGGTCGTCAGTCGGCAATAAGACAAGGAATACCAACAAAATAGATATATTTACAATAATATTTAAATAAAAATTAATTAAAAGGGGAGCACAACATTCCCTGGAAAGGGAAATGAATTAAATTATTAACCAAACACTTACTTCTACAGCCTGGGAACACATGAAGTCGTATGGTTAAAACATTTAAGCAAATTAAATAAAAGTGCATAACATATGAAATTAAACACTACACATGGCAATCAACACTGTCACAGGGTGAATTAATCAAGGGTAGGAGCAAACAGCACATATAGTTGGGACATAAGGAATAGGATAAAAAGGTTCAGATGGCAGGATCTTTCTTTAAAGGATGAAAGGAAAAAATGGGATGAGATAAGGGAAGGAGAAGGAAGGCTGGGTAAGGACGATGAGGATCTTAAAATCAGACACCTTACCTTGGTAAAAAGGACTTGTTTTCTCCCTTGTGGAGATTGTGTCACAGGTCCTGCCTCCCTGATTTCTTGAGAGCAAAAAAAGGTGTGATGGTGCTCTCACGGGGTTTGATCAGCAAAGACCGATGACCAGCCGCTCCTAAGTCGACTAAACTTCCTCTTGCCCCAAAGTTGGGGTGGGGTAATTGGCCTGACCACTGTCCCATTGGTCAGGTCTTTTCACGTGTCCCGATACCCCCATCAATAGGCCTCGTGACTTCTCTCGGATTCTTTGTGGCAGCGTTTACCGGCCACGTGCTTTGAAGATGTCTGGAATGAAACCTCAGGGGAGTAGACTGGTATAGGATGGTTGGAGGGGGGGGGGGGTGGGGTTTTGAGGCTCTGGGTAGGGTCCCAACTCTTGTGGGAATTCAACTGATCCTTGCTGGCGGGGTCTTTAATTTGAAAAAAAGTGGCGCAATGACCGCCAGGAATATCAGCCCCCCCCCCTTTTAGCAGGGATTTTGTCCTAAAACAGGACAAGAACTCTGCAAGCAAGGTTTGAAGCCGCTAGCCTTAATGACTTCTCCCTTAGTGAGTCTCACCCCGATAATGAATTAATTTCTAAGCGGCAACTAGGGTCATAAATTTACTTTATTTTGATAATATATTAACTTTAACTGACACAGAGAAGTAAGCATGCTGGCTGTGAGGCAATAATTTAAAAAATGAAGAAAGCAATAATAGTTAAAGTTAAGTGACCTAGTGCAGTGGGACACATGAAAATTAAAGCTAATTGACAGATTACAACATGCAATTGATACAATAAATCAATAAAAATTAATCAACTGTAAATAATGAGGCCAAAATGGCTCCTCAAGTTTATCTACCTGGGGAGACACCAAGGCCAATTAAAAATTTTTCATACAACCTAGATTAACCTACTGATCATGGCTATGTTATGGACATGGCACTATGCATTGGGCACTAATGCCGGGAGAACACTTAATCTCTCTCATCTAAGTTCTTTAGGCGCTTGACCTTCCTGTTGTAGTTCTGGAGGTCAATGCCCCACCTCATGAGCCCTTTATTCCTATTACGTAGCTCAGTCAAGTAGGTTAGAGGGTTATGGTCTGTTAGGAATGTCCATGGGAACTCGTGGTTAGCATGATAGGCACTGGCACACCTAGTTGTCACAGCTTCGAGGCAGCACGTGGAACGATCGATCATTGTTAGACGACAATAATTTCCATGCTTACTCCGGATCAGGGATCCTACATACTCCACCAACACAGGGAAAGGAATATTTATTCCAGCCTCGTCCGAGTAGGCCGGTGCCCTGTTGTCTTCAAGCCTCTCGTCCAAATGCTGGAATCTGATGAGCTCATTCTGGCTCCTTGGGATCTCTGGTCTGATGGGTGGTTCCCCTTTTACCTCCTCTGAGACCTTTGGCCTGATGTCTTAGGTAGCCCTATCACCAGTGGTGGAAAGCCTCAAACCTTCACCAGAATTAACTTCTGGTGTATGAGGCTCAGACTCACTGCTGGAGGAGGAAGACTCTTGGACCTCCTCACTTAGCCTACTTACCTCACCAAGGTCAATGTTACCTAGCCAGTCGTCCTCCCCAGCAGATGGCATCCTCAAAGTTTTAGGCTCTGGCTTGCCAACCTTCATGCACCTGAGGGGAACTCGCTGTACGTCTCTCTGGAGCCTTAGACCCAAGGTTGAGTTGTAGCCCTCATGTGCGAGATCGCCGACTGCCCCCAAGTTCCACTGTAGGGACTTCCGTGGTGACTCCAATGCACTGGACCTCCCTGCAGTTGTCCTGCTGGACTTTGGCACCATTAGGTTTAGGGGGCGAGTTATGGAGCTGTGCTAATCGGGCGTCTATTTCCCGCTTCATTAATTTATACGCTCTCGCTCTTTCTCTCGCATACCACATCCTTTCTTGCTCCGTTCTTCTCCGGGCATTGGCTTCATCCGTGAGTTCTCGCACATACCTTCCCAAAGCCTCTCACTCATAGCCTTGTCGTTCTGCCAAATCCACAAACGCACTGATTTCAGCAGCAGCCATTTTGCTAATTTCCCGTGGAGACAGCGACCACATCAAACTCAGCAGCACAAGGTATGATGTTGACCATACAAGAAATTACACGGAGGGGAAAGACGCTCTAGCCTATGCAAGAGTCTCACGGATGAAAGGATAAAGATGGAACTGGGCAAAATACACCATGGCTGTGAAGAATACCTCTCAGGAAAGACCTATCACCAAATAATAAGCCTCACAAGTAATTGAACAGGAGCCTAACTTGAAAAACAGGGAGCACACCAATGGGTGCGTACGTAGGCTGTCTGGCTGCAATGTGACCAAAACAGGTAATGATATATATAAAAACTGTGCTAGATAATAAAAAATGAAATCACAACTATGGGTAACCATATCTGCTAGACATAAAAATACTGGAATCACAACTATGGGTGACCCTCTATGCTAGTCATAAAAAAATGGAATCACAACTATGGGTAATCCTCTATGCTAGTCATAAAAAAATGGAATCACAATTATGGCTGAAACTCTATGCTAGTCATAAAAGAATGGAATCACAATTATGGGTGACCCTTTATGCTAGTCATAAAAAAATGGAATCACAACAATGGGTGAACCTCTATGCTAGTCATAAAAGAAATGGAATCACAACTATGGGTGACCCTCTATGCTAGTCATAAAAAGTGGAATCATAACTATGGGTGACCCTCTATGCTAGACAAAATAAAATGGAATCACAACTATGGATGGACCTCTATGCTAATAAAAAAAATGGAATCACAACTATGGGAGAACGTTTATGCTAGTCATAAGGAAAATGGAATCACAACTATGGGTGAACCTATATGCTAGTCATAAAAAAATGGAATCGCAACTATGTTTGACCCTCTATGTTAATCATGAGAAAAATGGAATCACAACTATGGGTGAATCTCTATGCTAGTCATAAAAAATGGAATCACGACTATGGGTGACCCTCTTTGCTGGTCACAAAAAAATAGAACCTCCACGATGTGTGACCCTCCATGCTAGTCATAAAAAAATGGAATATCCACGATGTGTAACCCTCTATGCTAGTCATAAAAAAATGGAATCTCCACGATGTGTGACCCTCAATGCTAGTAAAAAAAAAAATGGAATCTCCACGATGTGTGACCCTCTATGCTAGTCATATAAAAAATGGAATCTTCATGATGTGTGACCCTCTATGATAGTCATAAAAAATGGAATCTCTACGATGTGTGACCCTCTATGCTAGTCATAAAAGAATGGAATCTCCAAGATGTGCGACCCTCTATGCTAGTTGTAAAAAAATGGAATCATACCTATGAAGGATCCTCTATGCTAGACATAAAGAAATGGAATCACACCCATGATGGATCCTCTATGCTAGACAAAAAAAATATATTTGTAAAAATGTGTGGGTGCGCTCTTGCAACACCACCACTTGCATCTCTGTGACTTAAAGCAAAGTTTGTATTTATACCTGAAGTATAATAAATTAAATAAAACAAACAATGTCACTGAGTTTGCTTATTGCTTCGCTAAGAAAATCAACCCCTTTACATATTTTCCCTTCAAAAAAAAAAAAAAAAAATGAATTTAAGAAATTACACTTCCCAAATATTTTATTTAGAAGATTGTATACCAAGACTGAAAAAAATTAAATTGAATGTGATATGGTAAATCCTTTATTTTTAGGTTAACAATTTTCACACAATCGTACAAAATATATCCCTTTTAAATGAGTTATATAAAAATGATATCCCACAAAAAGTTACAGAAACAAAATTATATGCCACTAACAATTAAGAAAAATTCTAAATAACGAGGAAATGCAATGTGTTCTTGCCATTACCTCACAGAAATTATGCCTCACTGCCGTAAAACGTTTACGTGAATTGTAAGATAAGAGTTTCGATATGAGACCATCCTGTATCCTAGCACTAAAGATAAATGATATATTATTTCATTCATAAAAATGAATGATTGATATGTGCGTGAACCACTTACCAATGTACAATAATTCGGCTAAAATCTCGGGTCTGCGTAGAATTCGTATTAATAACTAAGCAAAGAATAACAAACATTGGCTTCGTGCGGAAGCTCGGCTGTGGGCTGAGTTATATCAGGTTGGCCACGTTTTAAATGAACAAGTGCTTAGCCTATTACATTTTCGGAGAATCTCTTAAATTTCACTGATTTTTTAACACAAAATTAAAATTTCACTTACTGCACAATATATATATAAAAACTTAATTACTGGGATAGCCATCACATAAACCGAGCAAAGCACAAATTTTTTCTCGGACGATTTGCTATCCTGCTGAACAATTGGACTAAAGCCTACCACGTGGGTTTTAAAGACAACTGGTTTCACGGTACAAACACACGCACAAATAAATGCAAAATTTTAACAATAAAAATAAAATGCTTTAGCTGTTTTCTTCCACGGTTCCAACTCCAATGATAATATAATTTACTTGAAAAAGAAAGTAAGTTCGTCAAGTCGCTAAAGACAGAAAGGGGGGAATTTTACGTTAATAAAAATCATTTGAAATTTTTTCTTCGCAAATCCTGGCAAGGTCGCCAATTTGTTATGCACGCGTGCTTATGAGTCTGGCCTTGTTTAAGGAACTCTCGGCATTAACAAAGGTAAAGAACAATAGTAAGGTCGCCAGTCGGCAATAAGACAAGGGATACCGACAAAATAGATATATTTATAATAATATTTAAGTAAAAATTAATAAAAAGGGGAGCACAACAGATAACTATATTTCAATTTAAGCCACGAGGTGCTTCGCATGGAGTTGGATTGTCACGTGCTCACGTGGAGTTAGTAGTAGGCTGTGGAAGGTTTTCTGCACCGCAATCTCATTCCCTGGAAAGGGAAATAAATTAAATTATTAACCGAACACTTACTTCTACAGACTGGGAAGACGATGAAGTCGTGTGGTTAAAACATTTAAGCAGAATAAATAAAAGTGCAAAACTTAGGAAATTAAACACTACACATGGGAATCAACAATAACACAGGGTGAATTAATTAAGGTTAGGAGCAAACGGCACATGTGGTTGGGACATAAGGAATAGGATAAAAAGGTTCAGTGGGTAGGATCTCTCTCTAAAGGATAAAAGGGAAAATTGGGATGAGATAAGGGAAGGAGAAGGAAGACTGGGTAAGGACGATGAGGATCTCAAAATCAGACGCCTTACCTTAGTAAAAAGGACTCTGGTTCCTTCCTTGTGGAGAATGTGTCACAGGTCCTGCCTCCCATAAGTCTCGAGAGCGACAAAAGGTGTGATGGTGCTCTCACGGGGTTTGATCAGCGAAGACCGATGTCCAGCCGCTCCTAGGTCAACTAAACTCTCTTTTGCCCCCAAGTGGTGGTGGTGGAAGAGGGAATTGGTCTGACTGCTGTCCCATTGGTCAGGCCTTGTCACGTGTCCCAATACCCCCATCAATAGGCCTCGTGACTTCTGTGGCCCAAAGGCCAACATACATTAGGGCAAGGAGCTCTGTAACATTAAACCTACAATAAGACTGTTCTGGGTTGGCGTTGGAATCCCTGTAACCTTTTGGAAGCTACAGGCTTATGAATGGTACTAATTAACAGCTCTGAAATGGGTCATAAGAGGCTTAGCAAGCTGATGACTGTCTACTTATTTGCTCATGAACTGCTCGACTTACTTCAGGACAGACCCTTTGATCAACGGATGCCCTGGCACATTCGGACTGGAACAAAAACGGGCATGGCCAAGAAAAACACAACCATAAATCATTAATAATAGTCAGAAATAATGTCAGTATATTACGAAAAAAGGAGGAAGAAATAGCGATGATGGTGGAAGAGAGGAAATGTATAGTTTAGAATATGTGAAACTCGTTTACCAGTAGAAGGCAGAGAACTTTTGCAGGACAATTATCAGTTATTTTCTAAAGGAGAAAGAGAGGCTCGACCTGGAGTGGGTTTTATTGTGAACGAAGTTTTATCAGGAAATTTCAGCCACTTGAACTTCAAGGATAATATTATTGTTTTTTCTTTAAAACTAGGCATATTCAAAACTAGCCTCATTCACGTATACTCACCGCAGCAGGGACGCCTACAGGATGAAAAAGATGAGTTTTATAAACTCCTACATGAATTGAAAGACTTGTTACCATATACAGAGAGTATCATAATCATCGGGGATATAAATAGAAATGTAGGGCAAGACAGAACTGGTATAGAGAATTTATTAGGAGCATTTAGTATTGGAGTTGGAAACCGAGAAGGTGAGAGTATAATAGATTTCTGCACAGAAAACTGAATATCCATCATGAATACTTTCTATAAACACAGAGCCTAAAGTGGACTATGGTACACATGGAACTCAGCAGCCAGAACATATACAGAAAAATCCATAATGATTAGTCAATCTCAAACAATAAAAACTTATTCAGAGACATAAAGAGTATCCATCTCTATGTTTCAACTCAGATCACCGCTTGCTTCTAATACAATTCAAGATAACCAAGCCTAAACCAATTAAAAACTAAACAGGAGAGAGGTTTATTTTTGAAAATATAAAAAGGAGGAATGCTAGGAAAGATTTAAAAATGGAATAACCAGAGCAAGACAAGCACAACAGCAAATCAATAACTCAAATAAGAAATGGAATAGCTTAAAAACAGCAATTTTGGATCACTGAACTCTATTATAAGAGAGGTCTCCTAAGTCTGATAGGTGGCGTGTCTTAAGTCATATGGTAATATTTTATTTCCATAACAGTGGAAATTTCCACTAATTTAGTAGTCTCAGCATATTCACAGAGCAACATTTCATTACTCCCTCTGAAGTGTTAGTAATATTACGGAGCCAGAAGCACATTTTTTCATGCAAATGACGAATGGGTACCTTTTAATAAGTGGCGAAAGTATCTGACAGTCAAGTGCAAATCCAGCAATTTGCAGTCAAATGTAGAGTAGGTAAATTTTGCCTTCAACAGTTTTTTGCCGAAGAGGGAGGGCGATCCATTGACCACCTGCTCGAGTACAGCACCAATAGCAACGTTGCTGGCATCTGTGGAGAGAAGGAGAGTTGCATGGGGCATGGGAAAAATGAGATTAGGAGAGATTGATAGGGCACTCTTTGGATTGCAGGAAGCAGTCTCCTTGAAGGGGACCCCACTTCACTTCTTTTGATGTGCCCCTGAGTAAGGCATAGAAGGGAGCGGGAGTAGGGGTGATGGCTAACAGGAAACAGACATAATAGTTAATCATGCACAGGAATTCTTACAGTCCTTTGATGGTTGAGGGTGTGGGAAAGTTCTGAACGGCTTCAACCTTCTCAGGGATGGAGTGGACTCTTTCAGTAGCGATATGGTGCCCAAAAATGACACTTCACTGGCGCCAAAGGTACAGTTATACCGAACTACAAGGCCGTTGTATTGTAGGTGGTCAAGCACGATCTGTAGGTGATGGAAGTGTTCCTCTTTTTAGGAAGAAAACACTTACATGTCCTTTATGTAACAAACAGATAAGGGAAGGTTGCCTAATTTCCCATCCATTAGGCATTGAAAAGTGGCCCCAGTATTACGAAGGCCAAAACAAGAGTAATTGAAGGCTTGTATTCCAAAGTTGCTGATGAAGGAAGCCTTGGGGATGTCTTCTGGGCTCATGAGAACCTTATAATACCCCTTTCAGAAGGTTGAGCATGTAGAAAACATTCAATTTGTGTAAAAAGGAGGGCATATCTGTGATTTTTTGCAAGTGTTAGTTATCTGTTTCTGTCTTCATGTTCTGAAACCTGAAATCCCCATATGACACAGGGAGTCATCTTTCTTCAGGGCGATATTTGAGGGGGGAAAACCTCTGCTGGAGGCTTTTTGGAGAAGGAAAATTTCTCCCATTTAGATGAACGTTTTTGTTGCAGGTACCAAACAATCCAGTACCAGACGCCTTAATCTGGTGATCACTGGAGGCCCCATCATCTTGATATGGTGAAAAATATGTTTGGCGGTAACCGCTGGCTTTTGGTGACATTCTAGAAGGAAGACTTCTTGGTACTATGTGAGGAGATGGGTGTAGGCATACGTGGGTGTTCTGATGTGGAGAGCAAGGTCGGAGGGGCAGGGTGAAGAACTTTCGAGTACGGATCAGCGTTGAGTAAGTGTCGATGAGCAATATCAACCATGAAGTAGAAATGGGAGAGGAAATCCGTACCAAGGATAATCAATGTGATGGTAGTGATGAAAAACTTCCATTGATATTTGGCAATTCCAAACAATGATGTGAGGGTCTTGAACCAGTAAGTGAGGATCACAGATCTGTTTGCAGCTATCAGGAGTACGTCGGTAGGCTTAGAGAGACTACATTGTATACTGGACGGATGCCTTAGTTGAAGAAAATGGAAAGCACCAATTTCTATCAAAAATTCCATTGCCGCACTTTCATCAAGTAAAAAGAAAAGATAACTGACAGGGGAGGCCACAACAGATGTGATGGCCTACTTGCGAGTTTTTGGCCACTGGCAACCATTGGCGCATTTCTTCGCAGCGATCTAAAATCGAGAGATGTAGTAGTATAACTGCTGCGATGGCTAACAGGAAACAGAGATAATTGTTAATCATGCCCAGGAATTCTTACAGTCCATTGACGGTTGAGGGCATCGGGAAGTTCAGAACGGCTTCTACCCTCTCAGGGATATAGTGGATTCTTTTAGTATTGATATGGTGCCAAAAGAATGATACTTCACTGGCGCCAAAGGCTCAGTTGTCGTACCGAGCTACAAGGCCGTTGTATTGTAGGTGGTCAAGCACAATCTGTAGGTGATGGATGTGTTCCTCTTTTTAGGAAGAAAACACATTCAGGTCCTTTATGTAATAAACACATAAGGGTAGGTCACCTAAGTTCCCATCGATTAGGTATTGAAAAGCAGCTCTAGCATTACGGAGGCCAAAACAAGAGTAATTGAAAGTTTTTATTCCAAAGATGCTGATGGTGGCATTCTTTGGGATGTCTTCTGGGCTCAAAAGCACCTTATAATATGCCTTCAGGAGGTCGACCATTTAGAAAACTTTCAATTTGTGCAAAATGTAGGGCATATCGTTGATTTTTGCAAAGTGGTAGTTATCTGTTTCTGTCTTCATGTTCGGACACCTGAAATCCCCATATGACGGACGGAGTAATCTTTTTTCAGGGTGATATTTAAGGGTGAAAAACCTCTGATGGAGGCCTTTTGGGGAAAGAACATTTCCCCCATTTTGATGAGCATTTGTGTGGTTGCTACCTAACAATCCAGTACCAGACGCCTAAATCTGGCAATCACTAGTGGGTCCATCATCTTGATATGGGGAAAAATAGTATATTGGATGGTAACCGTTGGCCTTTGGTGACGTTCTAGAAGGAAGACTTCTGGGTACGATGTGAGGATATGGGTGTAGGCATACCTGGGTGCTCTGCTGTGGAGAGCAAGGTTGAAGGGGCAAGGTGAAGGACTTTCGAGTTAGTATTAAGTAAGTCTCGATGAGCAATATCCACCATGATGTGGAAATGGGAGATTAAATCCGTACCAAGAATAATCAATGTGATGGTAGTAATGGGAAACTTCCATTGATATTATGCTATTCCAAACAATAATGGGTGAGGATCGCAGGTCTGTTTGCAGCTATCAGGCGTATGTCGGCAGGCTTAGGGAGACTACATTGTATCATGGAAGTATGCCTTGGTTGAAGGATATGGAAAGCACCCGTTTCTACCAAAAATTCCATGGTCGTACTTTCATCATGTAAAAAGAAAGGATAACTATCATGGGAGGCCAGCGCTAGAAGCAATGGCTTACTCGTGATTTTTTGGCCACTGGCAACCGTTGGCACATTTCTTCGCAGCAATCCACAATCAGGAGATGTAGAAGTATAACTGCTCTTGATGGGTGTCAGTAAGCATCTGTTGAGGTAGCTGTTTTGGTCATGAGCAATTGGTGGCATAAGTGTTTGGTAGTCAGATTTGTGGCCACTCCATTACGTCACAGAGTAGATCTATGTCCTACCACGTTTGCACGCTATATATATATATATATATATATATATATATATATATATATATATATATATATATATATATATATATATATATATTATATATATATATATATATATATATATATATATATATATATATATATATATATATATATATATATATTTATACATATATATATATATATATATATATATATATATATATATATATATATATATATATATATATATATATATATATGTATATATATATATATATATATATATATATATATATATATATATATATATATATATATATGTATATATATATGAATATATATATATATATATATATATATATATATATATATATATATATATATGTATGTATCTATATATATATATATATATATATATATATATATATAAATATATATAAATGTATATAAATATATATATATATATATATATATATATATATATATATATATATATATATATATATATATATATATATATATTAATATATATAAATGTATATAAATATATATATATATATATATATATATATATATATATATATATATATGTATATAAATATATATATATATATATATATATATATGTATATATATATTCATATGTATATATATATATATATATATATATATATATATATATATATATATATATATATATATATATATATTCATATGTATATATACATATATATATATATATATATATATATATATATATATATATATATATATATATATATATGCATATATATATATATATATATATATATATATATATATATATATATAAAATAAATTAAATAGTTGTTATTACATGTTTAAAACACATGACGTAATATGTCATTTTGGATGAAGATGCAAGCCGTGAGATTTGCTGTAGTCATGTAAAATCATAAACAGGATGCACTATGCAGCCTCGGCAATGTAACATTTTTCTTAAACGTCAACACCAATGCATCAGTGTGTGAAAGATTGTGACGTCACCGGATGCAGGTGTCTTCCGAGAAAGAATGTAAGTTTCCACATTGTGTTTAAAATGCTACGTCAACTAAGCATACGATATCTGTGATATCGATAATTTAATCAGTTCATATCTATACTTCACCTGAATCGAGCTCCACTCCTATGATGGAGATGTTTAACTCTGTTGTTTTTAGAGAATAAATACTTTTAAAGCTAAGATGAACTTTGTTATCCAGCCTTAACATCTTAAACAACACATACTCAATGTGTGCTTATAAAAGTAGCACACTGATAAACGGTGGCAGCAGTAACACACCAATAAATGGTGGCAGCGGTAACACACCAATAAATGGTGGCAGCGGTTAAACTCTACGAATCAGAGAAAGATCTTCAAGTAATTATAATAATAAACTCTAAGAATTAGAGGAAGATCTTCAAGACATCAAAATAAAGCTGTAAAACCAGAGAAAGATCTTCTAGAACTCAACGTTATCTACATGTATCTACAATTTTGACTAAGTAACATAGTCCATCGAAATATATAACATTTAATGAATGTTATAAATACAAACTGATGAGCTGGATCTTCAATCAACATCCTAGGAAACCCAAGGACTGACGTTCAACGTTTACAAAACATATCCAGGAAACACTACATTCATCGGAAACTCGAACGATACATCGCTAACAAAGCATCAAGAGAGAGAGAGAGGATGTGTCGACATCACACAGAACCATATATAAGCTAAGTACAAATTTTTTAATTCATTCCAGTTTGGGCAGTGAAGTGTAGTTATCACGAGTCGTTAGTCGATTATTACTGGGGTGAGTGATTTGCTATTCTTTTATTTTCCTTTCATTAAAGGAAACTGTGTTCAACTCCGAATTCTCGTGTAGAATTTTTTCTCTCTCTGTGCTATTTCCTTTTTCTTTCAGAAATTTACAGGAAATATCTTTGTGTTCGGTTTTCTTTCAGAAATTCTCGGGAAATGTCTTGGGATTAGTAACATTGTTTGGGGAATTTTATTATACATATGCGTTTACGCAGTGGACGTCTGTATTCATATAGATATTTTGATAGAATTGCGAGGGGTCGAAGAGATAGGAAAAGAAATACAGCAGTCATGACTCCCCCTGTGAGCCCTACCCCTGGACCTAGTGGCGTAGGCCAGACTAATCCTCCTCCAATTGTGACGCTTGTAAATGCCAGGTCAGCAATCCTTCCTTTTCAGGGTCGAGTCAATGGGTTCTTGCCACAAGATGTGGAGTCATGGATTTCATCCGTCGATGCCCATTTAAATGCCAAACAAATCGTAGACCCTTTTGTACAATTACAAGAAGCTAAAAGTTTTATAGATTTTTCTAAGGGGGATGCGAGTGCGTATTTAAGAGGTGTTTCATTTCAAGAAGCAGTTACCTGGGATGATTTCAAAGTTAGGTTACGCACGGTCTATGGGGGTGAAGAAGCCTTGGATGTAGTATTAACGTTAAGAAATACACTTAATCAAGCCACTATGAATCGGCTTAATGTTATTGAGAGAGCAGCTCTCATAGGTGATAGGCTTAATGAATATCAGGACATTTTATGTAATTCCACTTGGGTTACTAGGGATAACATCTCCGTGAAAGATTTTTTACGATTAATGTATTTAACTTGCATGACACTTATGTTGCCTGAAGCTTTAGTGCGGTGTTTTGATAAAAAGTTAACGCCTGCAAGTACGGAATTGGATGTATATAAACAGATAAAAAAACACATGTCCAAGTGTCCAGATCTCGATCCCGTGTTAACTCAAGTTTTTGCAAAGAATGAAACAAAGCCACAAACAGTGAACGTAGTTAATAGTCAAGTAGCGGGAATGACGTGTTATAATTGCAAACGTCAAGGTCACTTAAGCGCGGACTGCAGAACGAAATTCTGCTCGATTCATAATAGTTCAACTCATTCATACAATCAATGTTACTCGCGTAAGACACAACAGAATCCCAGAAATACACAGTCAATTCCACAGTCAGTTCCATATGGAAATAAAAAGAAAAATCCTCATTTTAACAATAAGAAGAAACAACCAAATGTCAATGCAGTTCAGAGTCCAAAGCAAATAAACACTTCTTCGAATATCGCTGAGCCTGGGTCGTCAAACCAGACCTCGCAAGGTCAGACTAATTTTCAGAATGTGCAGAGCAAAGCAAATACCACATAGTTAACTCTAGAGGGGAAGAGAGTGATGTTGGGTCAAGGTCATTCATGTCAACATCAATAGTATTGAATAATCAATTTAATGTTTTATCAGATAATTGTGAGACAATAGATTTCCCTATGAAACACACGGCCGAATTAAATAAAACAGTGCATACTCCCGTAGATTTGCAACGAATTCATACAATAATAAGCCAAAATGAGTTACGACCAACCTTATATGCTGTAAATTTAGAACACAAATCCTTTACGTTATTTTTTGACTCTGGTAGTCCACGTAATATCATGGATTTGAAGACACATCATTTGTTGTTTTCGAACTTTCCGATTGAAAAATCCGGAGTTAGACTCTCGGGTATAGGAAATAATAAATTAAATATCATAGGCATAACTCATGTTCAGTACATTTGTTGTTGTACAAAACATTGATATGTATCCAGCTGTAATTATAGGATACCCATCTATGGGAAATCAAAGCATTATCTTAGCCCCTGCCAAGCACGGCGTGTACATCAAAGGGAAATTCTATAAGTCTTCTAATACCTTAAAATCAGTTTTGGATAAAAAGGAGACGACAAATGTAACCGTAATGTACGTTGAAGAACCAATAACTTGTCTCACTAATAAAGAAATAATATACGCGACCCAGCAGAATTCTCGTTCACCCGTAATATCATCTTGCACGCAATCTATCGAGCCAAACGTACCTTCGAATTTAATAGTGCAAATAAAGAAAACATTACCGGGATCTGAAATATTAATCCTTTCCGACACTTTGAAAACTAACGGATTGTCTGTCACACAAGCTATTTATACAGTAGGCTCACATCAACAATTTAATATTGAAGTCTGTAATAATTTAAATAACACTTTAGTAATTTACAAAAATCAACATATCTTGGATGTAGAAGTTTATAAACATCGTATTCTTACCGTTGCTGAGATCAATCACTCTCAATCAGTTGCGGATGAATCCCTTTTGCGGTCTATTAAAAATAAAATCAATAAAGACATTCGAGACGAAGAAATTCAGCAGAAAATTTTTGGACTTTTAACTAAATATCATGATGTTTTTTCCACTACGGATGGAGCCTTAGGAAAAACAGATGTGATCGAGCATCAAATAAGGTTAAAGGACAAGCAGAAAACTATCTATGTACCCTCGTACAGACTCCCTATGAAATTCCAGAATGAAATAAATGATGAAGTAGGTAAAATGCTAGAAGAAGGAGTCATTAGGAAATCAAACAGCCCTTATAATTTTCCTTTAATAGTTGTACCGAAAAAAGATCGAACATGGCGTATCTGCGTCGACTTCCGTCGTCTAAACGAGGAGACGATCCCTGATCGATTCCCAGTGCCATGTACTGATGATATTTTGTCTTTGTTAGGTCAGAATAAATATTTTACCAGTTTGGACTTACTTAAAGTCTTTCACCAGATATCATTAGAAGAAGATAGTATCCCATACACAGCCTTCAGCACAGCCAGGGGACATTATGAATTTTTACGGATGCCTTTTGGTTTACGTTGTGCTCCTATAACATTTACAAGAATGATTAACATAGTGTTTGGAGACTTGTTAGGGGATATATTGCATGCCTATATGGATGATCTTGTAATTTTTTCCAACACCTTAGAAGAACATCTACGTAAGTTAGAACTAGTACTACAGAGATTAAGAAAACATAACTTAAGGGTAAAGATTAGTAAGTGTGAATTTTTCAAAACAGAATTAATATATTTGGGTTTCATGGTGTCAAGCTAACGTCTTAAAGTAGTCCATGATAAGGTGTCGGCTAAACGTAATTTTCCCATACCTACTAATGTCAAGGGAATACAGCAATTTCAGGGTTGTAGTGGATATTACAGGCGTTTTATACGCAACTATTCAATAATAGCCGCTCCTTTAACTGATCTTACGAAGGAGGGCGTAGATTTCATATGGTCTGAGCAACATCAACAGGCGTTTAATACCTTGAAAGATGAACTGTGTAGTTCTCCTATCTTAAAATTTCCTGACTTCGGTAAGGAATTCTTCATTGCAACAGAAGCCTCAGACTTAGGAGTAGGAGGGGTATTGCTTCAGCAATATGATAAACAATTTTTCCCGATAGCTTTCTATTCTCGAAAATTGAGAACTTCCGAAAGTAAGTATGCAGTAATAGACAAGGAAGGGCTAGCTATTGTTAATTCACTAGTGCATTTTAAGTTCATAATTTACGGTTATCCCATTAAGGTTCTTACTGACCATAAACCACTAACAGAGTTCTTTAAAGGCTTCAACCACAGCCCTAAACGAACTCGGTGGCATTTGATCATTCAAGATTTTGGCGCAGGAATCGGGTATTTACCTGGGAAAGCAAATATCATTGCGGATGCATTATCACGCAACCCCGTGTCATCTTGTACGGAGCCTTTAGCTGAATTAATAGATATATCAACATCCATGCCTATTGTTAAAACGATATCTGAACAAGAAGATTTAGGCTGGAGCGCTGAATTGTTACAGACTGAGCAAAGAAAAGATCAGAAAAAAGAAACAATTATAAATGCTTTGAAAGGCAATTATAAGGAAAAGGGATATATAAAGTATAAGCAGCAGAATTATATAATCAAAGATAATATTCTGTGTAGGACTGTGACAAGGAAAACCCGCAATACACCACATGTAAATAACGACCAGGGAGTAGTACCAATCTCACTTATTTCCACTGTCCTGAATTGGTTGCATTCAAATCCATTACATGGACACCCGGGGTTCTTATTGATGTCACAGAAAGCCAAATCATTGTTTTATTGGCATACGATGCTTACAGATATAAAAAGACACATAGCTAATTGTCGCACATGTCAGGAAAACAAAGGGCATACGAAAACACCTGTCAGCCTAGGGGCTTATCCTGTGCCCAATCAACCCTTTGAAAGAATACATTTAGATTTGTTAACAGGATTTTACGAGTCAGACAGAGGAAATAAGCACCTCTTAGTAATTATAGATGCTTTAACTCGATATACAGAACTAATAGCGCTTAAAACTAAAACTGCGATTGAATGCGCTAGGAAGTTTTACGAGTGTTACATTTGTAAACATGGAATTCCACACATGATAATCTCAGACTCGGGTAGTGAATTTAATAATCACTTTCTTACCTCATTGTGTGAATTCCTCAGCATAAAAAAAATAAATACCATGATATATCACCCAGAGTCGAATGGGCTAGTGGAAAGAGCAAATAGGAAGATTTTTAATATATTAAGAGTAACACTAGGGGGATCAGACCCCAACAGGGATATTGCAATACCGGCGGCACTGAGTACTCTGAATCATTCATATCATATATCAATTAAAATGTCACCGCATGAAGCATTGTATGGTACCCCAGTTAGAACGCCTTTCCATGTATTAGCGCCTACAACTAATCTATCAAATCCTTTAAAAGAATGTATAAATGCAAGTATAAGTCGATATGATATCCTTCGAAAGAATTTAGAAGAATCACAAATCATAATGAAAAGGAATCATGATAAAATAGCGAAGCCAACTGAAACATATACCGTGGGTGATAACGTTTATATAAAAATCAATGTGCGTAAAGGACTCAATTATAAACTAACACCTAAGTTTGAAGGCCCATTTAACATTTTGGAAACATTAACGGCCAATAGGTTTAGAGTTCAAAACGTATCCCAACCCACGGATGAGAGAATAGTACCATTGGCTCACATAAGAAATTAAAAAAAAAAGAAAAAAAAAGAAAAGAGAGGGAAAGAAGTGAGGGAAATTTTTTTTTTTATTTTATGTGATTAAAAGTTTTCTTCTTAATACAGGTGTAATTACATATATTTTTCTCGTTACAGGTTTCCAAGATGAATTTTTTGTTGTTGGGAGTGATATTGTTCGCTCAGACATTTTTCTCGTGTGGGATGAGCTCTAAAACTAAAAGTATAGATTTTAAATATGGCACTATAGTTGAAAGACAAGAAGACGTTTTTATTACATCGAGCAATGTAGTTGTAGAAGTGAATATGCAAGCAATTTTTCTTCCAGAGAATGTCACTAGCTTAAAAACCGCTATTTCAAGGTTTTCTGTCTCATTGGATGAGTTGCATAGAAGACATTTTCATTTGACTACAGAGAGTTTGCTTGGATCGACATTAAAAGTTGCAGAGATGCTATCTGATGACTTGCAAAATAAGGCTTACGAGACAGAATCTTTGGGTTGTGACCTTTTGATGTGGACTGTAGGACACGAACATAAAGAAAGACGAAATCCGTTTATTTATGCTGCATTAAACATCTTTGGGTCATTAAAGACTTAAATCAATTAACTCAATGTTCAGACGCAATGGATAGAAAAATATGTACAGCTAACTCATTTGAATTCCATAAAAACTTAATGGATTCATGCGAGTTAGGTATAGTGCTAGACGGTGCTCTCTCCCATACAAGTGAAAATTGTCTGGATAAGCTTTATCCCTTTGACAATAATGAGTTCAATTGCAGACTGAACAATGGCTCGTGGATACGATACGACAAGGACGGCTTCAATGTATCATGCCCTGACGGATCCACGTCTTTCGCCCACATCTTTGTTGCAGCAGATGGTTGTATCGGGACTTCCCCTAATTCCATGGTGACTGGTCTAAGGACACTCATCAGAGAACGAGCCTACTTCGCGAACTTCACGTGGACATCTACAATGCCAGCACTACCTCTCCCGTACAATCAACAAGTTGCCAAGTGGTTGATGAAATTGACCGAAATGGACCACCTGTCACCGACTTATAAGGAAATTCTTCACCCCATACTACTAGCAGGATTGGGCATCACGGTGATGATATTTATCGCCGTGAACATCCTTGTTTGTCGTAGGTTACGGATACAGCAGGAAGCTAAAACAGAACGTTTCGCCATATCCAGACAAAACTCCTTATTTAATTCAGTTTAAAGCCGTTTGAAGTGGCCACCTCATTCGATAAAGGAGTAAAATGTTGGAAATTGAGTTTTTAAGAAAAGCTGTTAGTACGCTAGTAATATGTAAATGAGGAAATTTTTGAACTTTGCATGGTTAAAAATACATTTAAAAAAAAAAACGTTTAAAAAAATATGAATAATTTTTTCTCTCGGCATCTAATAAAATATATAAGCCGGAATGTTAA